>NC_042630.1:57953066-58239712 GCF_901001135.1 Rhinatrema bivittatum | reverse complement strand
CTATACATGAGCCATCTCGAATCACACTTCAGATCTTGCCCCTCTCATCTTACCTAATAATATTTTGTAACTTTATTTTTTAGGATTTCAGTGTTACAAATCAGTAAAAGCAATTTATATCTATAAAATAGGAAAAATTGAATACTGAATTTATATCAAAATCCAACCTAGAAAAAATGTTACATTTGCATAATGAAAAATGAAAACCAAAACTAACAAAGCCTCTGAAAATATTAAAACAGAAACATAACCTGCCAAAATCCTAAACTTAATAGCAAATTGGGTTAGGTCCAATCTCAATAACAGAATTAAGAAAAAAGAAAAGCCAATTACTCCTCAAAACTTAGGGAAGCAATAGAAAATGTTCCTTTAATAATGGCAAAGAATCTTTTGAAGCCAATGCTGATAGCATCTCAGAAAAAATCAGAAATAAAATATCTGCTATGTAAAAGAAGTAAATATTCTGGATGCACACAAGTTTGTACTTGCAATGATAATTTTAGAAAAAGACTGCACCGGTAGCCAAAACTTCCTTCCAAAGAATAGGAAATTGTGTCTCTGAAGCTGAATTTCCCTTGGAAGATTCCTAACTGATTGAAGAAATTAAAGTCATTATTAGTGTTCTTATTCTCATAAAGTAATTATTAGACCTTCAATAATGGTGGCATAGCTGGATCAGAAAAACCCAGAGCCCCGAGCTTCCCTAAAGCAGCTCCTAAAAGGGTGTGTGCACACCAGAAACATTGGCCACCCTAGGATGATTGTTTAACATTCAGATTCTTACATTGTAACAGATTGTCAATACAAAAACCCTTCTTTGATCTGATTCAAATGTTTACTTAGCAATGAGATTAACTTCTGAGCTACCAAATGATACAGAAGGAAATATTTTACTAATTTCACACTGCTTAAGATCAGAAGAAGACACAGGATACATTTTAATCTGTACCTGATGATGAAGTACACAAGACAATTATTAAGCTTGAACAGATCATCCTTACTTCAGGATTACAATTTTACCAAAGAATAAAATAGAAGCACATTTGTGATTCAGCTTTTGGGAATTGTAACTAAGCGTGCATCACAGTGAAGAGCATTAGTGCAGGTCCTGGAGTAAAGTAAAGAAGGATCCGATCCCAGCACTCACCTTCTTGGCCAATGGCACCTGCATCTCTAGTAGGAAGAGTCTGATGAGCTAGGACTGTTATTTATGGGAAGACAAGGGCATTTGGGAAATGATCCCTGAACAGACAAGACTATGTTGTTTTATATTTATCTTATTCTTAAAATTAATTTTGTATATCCAACTCCTTCAGATCTTACCTAGTTTTAGGAATATCAGTAATAATCCAGTCATGAAATACTTTGATACAATGTTTACATTCTTTGTACATAACTCCATATAACATTCATTGACTGCTCTTTTATAGATGCCTTTTAGGGGTAATGTAATTCAAACATGGAGTTTATCTGGCTAAGTCTCAAAATTAGCCAAATTCCTTCAAATATTGACCCCTAAATGTCCACTTCTTAGTCCAATATCAGCTGTTCAAGAACAAGAATTTACACTTCGGTTTTCTGTGCTCAGTTTCCTAGCCCTTGGATTATGTTTACATATCCTGGGAAAGCAATACAACTTATCCAATGGAAATGGGAACAATGCCACAGTCAGGCAGGCTGGTTAAAGGTAATTCTCCAGACAGGAGCAGCACAGCGGTCAAGAGCAGAGTAGGACAGGGAGCAAAGCAAGGCAGAGCCTTCTGCCTGACTGGTCACCTCCTCCTTGGGTTGAGCCCACAGGTCCTGGTGGCCAGCAGGACTTTTCTGCTGGTGTTCCTGGAAAAAGGGCTCCAGCCGAAAAGAAGGCAGGCTGTGATCAGAGCAAGGCAAGGCAGGAATCAGGGCAGACAGGGAGATAGGAACCGGAACAAGGCAGAGATAGAGTGCAAGGAAAAGCTAATCTAGAACAGGGTACAAGGGAAGGCAAGGCAGGGATAGGAAAAGCAAGATAGAACCAGACAAACAAGACAGACAGGAGAACCACTGGAAGGCCCACAGGAGGATAAGAGCAAGATGGGAACACACTGGTGATAAAGTCCACTGGGAAGTCTAATGCAGAACAAGAACATGGAGAGGCACACACAGGCCACTGAGAGCCTAAACAGAGGAAAAACAAGGCAAGATATATGCAAGAATGGCCAGAGCAAGGAGTCAGAGTTACTTGATGATGAAGCACTGAGCTGAGAGTGAGGCAGGCCTTTATATGTCTGGCCTTGCTGCATCATGTGGTCTTCAAGGCAGAAGCTAGAGCAGATCTGGGAGTGGGCCAGTGAGGGCTACTTCTGGTAGGAGGGCCGCCAAGCAGCCAGTATCATTACAAATGAGAACACATGCGTTCAACTTTGGTCATTGAATAATTAGCAATTGCTTGATGGAGTACATGCATTAATTAAACTCATGAAAGCATGATTATATTAAATTCTAGTTAATTGTTTACCTCATGATGAGGTCCAAAGATAGTAAGGGATAAATTCATTAGTTCAGGATGCAAAGAATCATAATGCATTACTTAGGGAACTCTTTGAGACAAAGTGACCAATCAGTGAAGCAACTGCACCATTGCAGTGTTTGCAGTACAGATAATATTTGGTTCAAAAGAATTTGAGAGAGAAAGAGAGAGAGAGAGAGTGATGACCCCATGATTTGGGCCATCTGCCCAGGACCCTCCCCACCTCTTGAACCCCCTTCAGTTTAATATATTTAGGGTGTCCCCAATGACCCCCCAAAGCCACCCATCCTCTTCAAATGTTGAAAAAAGAAAGCTGCAAAGGAAAACTGTAAATCCTATGCTAGAATCCCCCATTAAAACATAAGAACATAAGAAATTGCCATGCTGGGTCAGACCAAGGGTCCATCAAGCCCAGCATCCTGTTTCCAACAGAGGCCAAAACCAGGCCATAAGAACCTGGCAATTACCCAAACACTAAGAAGAACCCAAGCTACTGATGCAATTAATAGCAGTGGCAATTCCCTAAGTAAAATTGATTAATAGCCATTAATGGACTTCTCCTCCAAGAACTTATCCAAACCTTTTTGACCCAGCTACACTAACTGCACTAACCACATCCTCTGGCAACGAATTTCAGAGCTTTATTGTACGTTGAGTGAAAAAGAATTTTCTCCAATTAGTCTTAAATGTGCTACTTGCTAACTTCATGGAATGCCGCCTAGTCCTTCTATTATTCGAAAGTGTAAATAACCGAGTCACATCGTTCAAGACCTCTCATGATCTTAAAGGCCTCTATCATAGCCCCCCTCAGCTGTCTCTTCTCCAAGCTGAACAGCCCTAACCTCTTCAGCCTTTCTTCATAGGGGAGCTGTTCCATCCCCTTTATCATTTGGTTGCCCTTCTCTGTACCTTCTCCATCGCAACTATATCTTTTTGAGATGCAGCGACCAGCATTGTACACAGTATTCAAGGTGCGGTCTCACCATGGAGGCGATACAGAGGCATTATGACATTTTCCGTTGTATTAACCATTCCCTTCCTAATAATTCTTAACATTCTATTTGCTTTTTTGACTGCTGCAGCACATTGAGCCGACGATCTATGATGCCCTAGATCTTTTTCCTGGGTGGTAGCTCCTAATATGGAACCAAACATCCTGTAACTACAGCAAGGGTTATTTTTCCCTATATGCAATACCTTTGCCACTTGTCCACACATTAAATTTCATCTGCCATTTGGATGCCCAATCTTCCAGTCTTGCAAGATCCTCCTGTCATATATCACAGTCTGCTTGTGACTTAACTACTCTGAATAATTTTGTATCATCTGCAAATTTGATAACCTCACTCATCGTATTCCTTTCCAGATCATTTATATATATATATATATATATATATATATATATATTGAAAAGCAGCGGTCCAATTACAGATCCCTGAGGCACTCCACTGTTTACCCTTTTCCACTGAGAAAATTGACCATTTAATCCTACTCTCTGCTTCTTCTTTTAACCAGTTTGTAAAACCACGAAAGGACAATCGCCTCCTATCCCATGACTTTTTAATTTTCGAAGAAGCCTCTCATGAGGGACTTTGTCAAACACCTTCTGAAAATCCAAATACACTACATCTACCGGTCACCTTTATCCACATGTTTATTAAACCCTTCAAAAAGTGAAGCAGATTGTTAGGCAAGACTTCCCTTGGGTAATTCCATGTTGACTGTGTCATAAGAACATAAGAACATAAGAAATTGCCATGCTGGGTCAGACCAAGGGTCCATCAAGCCCAGCATCCTGTTTCCAACAGAGGCCAAAACCAGGCCACAAGAACCTGGCAACTACCAAACACTAAGAAGATCCCATGCTACTGATGCAATAATAGCAGTGGCTATTTCTTAAGTAAAATTGATTAATAGCCATTAATGGACTTCTCCCTACAAGAACTTATCCAACCTTTTTTGAACCCAGCTACACTAACTGCACTAACCACATCCTCTGACAACAAATTTCCAGAGCTATATTGTGCGTTGAGTGAAAAAGAATTTTCTCCAATTAGTCTAAATGTGCTACTTGCTTAACTTCATGGAATGCCCCCTAGTCCTTCTATTATTCGAAAGTGAAAATAACCAAATCACATCTACTCATTCAAGACCTCTCATGATCCTTAAAGACCTCTATCATATCCCCTCTCAGTCCGTCTCTCTCTCCAAGCTGAACAGCCCTAACCTCTTCAGCCTTTCCTCATAGGGAAGCTGTTCCATCCCCTTTATCATTTGGTTGCCCTTCTCCATCGCAACTATATCTTTTTTGATATGCGGTGACCAGAATTGTACACAGTATTCAAGGTGTGGTCTCACCATGGAGCAATATAGAGGCATTATGACATTTTCCGTTCTATTAACCATTCCCTTCCTAATAATTCCTAACATTTCTATTGCTTTTTGACTGCTGCAGCACACTGAGCCGACGATTTAAAGTATTATCCACTATGATGCCTAGATCTTTTTCCTGGGTGGTAGCTCCTAATATGGAACCTAACATCGTGTAACTACAGCAATGGTTATTTTTCCCTATATGTAATACCTTGCACTTGTCCCATATGTAACACCTTGCATGTGTCCCATTAAATCATGTCTTTCTATATGCTCTACGATTTGATCTTGAGAATAGTTTTCCACTATTTTTCCCGGCACTGAAGTCCGGCTCACTGGTCTATAGTTACCCGGATTCGCCCCTGGAGCCTTTTTTAAATATTGGGGTTTACATTGTGCCACACTCCAGTCTTCAGGTACAATTGATGATTTTAATGATAGGTTACAAATTTTAACTAATAGATCAAAAATTTCATTTTTTAGTTCCTTCAGAACCCTATGGTGCATACCATCCGGTCCAGGTGATTTGCTACGCTTTAGTTTGTCAATCTGGCCTACTACATCTTCCAGGTTCACAGTGATGAATTTGTTCAGTTCATCTGACTCATCACCCTTGATTTCAGTAAAATCTGACTCATCACCAGTAAAATCTGACTCATCACCCAAATTTCAGTAAAATCTCATCCATCTCCCTGTCAAATTGGAGCCCTACTTCACAGACCAGTGCCAAACCTGAAAAAGTGCCATTTCCAAGAAATGAAGAGGAAGAGGCCTCGCCAGCGGATTCCCACTGGACTGGGTAAGTGGGGGCCAGAGGGATTCCTTGCCCTGGCATTTTCTCCTCCTGGTTTTCTGCAAGTAGATGGGAGGCCTTGGGAGAGCTCATTTTTTTTAATGTTTTTGAAGTTTTTTGGGTTTTTTTTATGTTTGACCAGTTTTTTTTCACATGAATGAAACTAATCAAACATTGTATGAGGCCAAATTTCATGGGAAAAAAACCTTCCGAAAATGAAATGAAAATCCAAAATATTTTTTTCCCTGTACACTCCTAGCACCTACTTATCTTTAAACCTGGTGCATAATCCATGAGAAATGGTCTTGCGAGAGTTTTTCAGAAACAGTATAGTTATATTAATTTATCTATTTATTTATTTATTTTACGCACAATTATAAAATAATCCCTATAGATTACAATAAATCATTCATATAAGTACAAAACATAAATACACACAGACTTACTTGATCATTGCCCCCCTTTTTATACATTCCATTCAATGTTATTGGTTGAATAAACCCTTTCTCTACATTTCATTACTCCTCCTCATTCCCTGTTGCTGAAAGTGCTCTATCCTGTGCCTGCCTCACTCCTTGACGTTCTTCAGATTACTTACTTATGTATTTATTTATTTATTTTTAAAATGTTTCTATACTGCTAATCAAATATTTTTTTCCTAGGCAGTTTACAGTAAAACAGTAAACAATAAATTTAACTAATGTAGACATTATAGAACAACATATAGAAGAAAAAAGATAATTAAAAGAAAAAATTCAACAATTAGGGAAAATTACCTAAGACATCAAATCACCAAATACTTCCGTAAATAGATGAGCCTTTAGTTGCTTGCAAAACAGTTTTATATCAAGAATAGATCTCAATAAACAAGGCAATGAGTTCCAGAATATGGGAATATAAAAGAGAAGGCACATGATCTTGTTATTATGATCCAGTTTTCATTCAGGGATGGTACAGATAATAGGACATCATCTTGAAAAAGTAAGGTACAACTGGATGGATAATGAGCCATCATATCGATAGATACAAAGGACATTATTTATACAGAAGTTATTTTCAAGTACTTGTTCACCTGTGTACCTAACTTTGAAATTAATCCTATATTTGTGAGTGTCTATCCTGTACACCATAGTGAACTAGTAATTCTCACATGGAGTGACGATATATAAAACACTCAAATAAATAAATACTTCTATTTGATGTCAATTCATTCTGTTCAATCAAAAAAAATTCTTTTACCTCATCAACCATAGATCATTCCCTTCTGTGAACAAAGACTCAATATAGATCAATAAGAGATAGACTCTCCCAACCATACTACTTATCATTGACAAAGTGCTACTAGATGCACACAGCATTGAACAAATACAAATAAATGATGGTCCCTGCTCCATGGAGCTTACAATATAGGGGTAGATTTTCAAACAGCGTGATTTGGGCGTAATTTTGCTGGCGCATCAGGCGCAAGCAAAAGTACGCAGGATTTTAGTAGATACGCGCGTAGCCGCGCGTATCTACTAAAATCCTGGATCGGCGCGCGCAAAGGCTATCGATTCCGTATAGCCGGCGCGTGCCGAGCCGCGCAGCCTACCCCCGTTTCCCTCCGAGGCCGCTCCTTCTTTGGCCCTCCCCTCACCTTCCCCTCCCTTCCCCTACCTAACCCACCCGCCCGGCCCTGTCTAAACCCCCCCCCCCTTACCTTGTGGAAGGTAGGAAGCAATGGTTGATGAATATGAGGTCCAGGGAGTGTCCAGCTTGATGGGTGGGGGGAGGCAACAATTTGTCTAATGCTAGTGCTTTGAGAGCCGTGAGGAATGTCTCACAGGAGGGGTAAGGGGGGGTGGCATCAACATGGAGTTGAATCTCCTAGTAAGATTAGGGGATCTCAGAGTTGATATTGGTGGATAAGAATTCAATTAAGGGGGAGGGTATAGAAGTGTTAGTATTTAAATGCAGCCTCATAAAAGATGCATTCTTACTTTCACATGTGAAGCACTTTGAGTTCCCTGTGGGCAGAGCATAAATAGAAGTGCTCACTCAGAAGAAGGAATTACTGGGGAGGGAGAAGGACCAGCTTAGTGGTTAGAGCAATGGACTAGAGCAGGGTTTCTCAAGTTTTACAAGATCAAGGCACATCTACTGTAAAATTTTCATGTGGCCCAGCATGGAATAGGCAGTGCTAGACACGGAGAGGACTCATGGTGAAAAGAGGAGCCAGGGAAATATTGGAAGCTCCTCCAGTCTCTCCCCTAAATTTTAAAACAAGGGAGAGATGGGGCAGAATCTCTCTCACACACACACACATGAAGCTGTCTCCACATCCATGTGCAGGATAAGGGGGACGTTTGTGTGCTGTGCTAGGGGCAGCTGATTCTCTTAGTACCTTGGCTGCTACATATGGCTGCCAGGGCTCCCTCACCACTGCTAATCCCAACACTAACCCAGGCCAATGTAATACATGTGCTGCGGCCAGCGCACCGCTTACCATGTGATTGGATACAAGTTTTAGACATGCGTCCATAAACCCTGATGCAATACTGGGATTAGCTCATCCACAAAGTGTGTCCGGTTGAGAACAAACCTAATTGCACGCATCACATGTAAATTCCATGTAGATGAGGATATTATCTAATCCCCACAATTCAAAAAATGTCCCATGCGGCCGATGCGCCCATTGCAAGGTGGCAAGTTTTATGCCAGCCCGGGACTGACGTAAAGGTATGGAGCGCTCAAGGGCTCACTGGAAAAATCCCTGCTTTCTGTGATTCCTCCACATTGTATCGACCTGATACTAAGTAGGAGGAACCAAAGAAAGCAGACTGAAGTAAAAAAGAAAACTCTGAAAAATAAATAAATTCTGGGCGCCCAATATAGACCACAAAATAGAGGGTCCAGGCCTTGTATCTTGTGCCGTTGATGTGGGGGAAATGGGAAACTCATATTGAGCGTCCGTTTTCCCAGCCCACACTGACAGCCACCTCTCATGTGTGCCCAATGCCAAGGAGACACTAGGGATGCAAAATTCCCCTTAGTGCCTGCTTTTAGCGTGACCCCTCAATTAAATAATGCATTGCATGGTGGGCATGCGTTAGGAGAGCAGGCCCTCAATCATGAGCACCCGTTTTACGCGAGCTGATACTGCATCTCCTGACAGTGAATCACATCCAATGCTCACTGCACTCTCCGTCTCACTCCACCTGGGGATAAATCAGAGGGTGTGAAAGGAGGGAGACGCTGTCTGCAATGTGGCTGCATCCGTCTGTTAGTCATCACACTCCATGGCTCCTGTTGTAGCTAGGAAGACATGGCAAGTTCTTAGAAAGGAGCTCCTACACGTTTAAAAGCCACTGCTTGTATCTCTTGATGCTGGAAGGTACTGAAAGCAATCCCAGGTGCTGGCCTGGATCTGATACTTTTCCATGGCTCAGCTGATCAGGTCTGAAGGCTCACTGGTGGGGAAACACTGGGCTAGAGTTCAAATCCCATCTCTTCAGCTGATACTGCTTGTTACCTTGGGTAAATCTCTTTACCCTCTGTTTCCTCAGGTACAAATTTAGATTATAAGCTCTCTGAGGGAGGGAAATACCTTCTGTACCTGACTTTAACTTACCTTGAGCCTAAGTTTGGAAAGGTGAGAAGTTTAAATCTAAGATCCAAATTCACCACTGAAATCCCATTATGAAACTGACCCCCAACTTCTCCCAGTCCCCCTGACCTCTCAATCTTTTTCTGACCACTGCCTTCCCTATCTGTCCCAAGTCCAATACATGAACCAAAATCCCGGCCTTCTTCTATGTTTTATTACTGGGTTTGACAATAATCCTCACAGTCCCGTAGGCTTGGAGTTCCTGCTACTCTCAGATGTGATCATCTTTATGCATTCAATTGCACATTAGCAATGTAGAGCAATGAAATAATTTAAGGTTAGGCCCCTGTTTGCTATGGCACACAATTTTCCTAGGCTGATAAAAGCACTGAGGAAAAACAAGAGATTACAAGTGTTGGGGAGGAGAGGAGGGAAGGCAGAACAGAAAACTTCATTTTTCAAAAAGTACAGAAATAAAATATTTCAAGCGTGTCCCGGGTTATGAGTTTCCTATAAGAAAGGCGTGCAGTGCCCGCTTTAGAAAACAGAGGCACATTTAGGGCAATGATCAAACAAACCTGACTGCTTTCAAGGTACTGAGCTGCTTTGAGAATGTGCACCATGTGCTGATTTTCAGAGAGGCAGATAAAGAGTGCCAGTGAGCTTTGTACCAGTTTTCAGTGTGAGTGGGGGAGGCAGGAAAAGCAGGAGTAGTTTTCATTGATATCAAGTTTGTGACTCTTTACAATGCAATCTAAACACCTCTAAACAGGAAGGCCTTCCTCGAAGGATGGGAGATATTTATGTGCACAATTTACCTGGGCAAAAGTCTTGGAAAATGTTCCTGTTTGGTTTAAGAGATTCACTAAGCCTTTTGCTAGAGCAGGCATCTTACCGAAATGTTTAGAGCCTCAGAAAGTTGGCTTTCTCCCTATCACTTTTTTCAGAGCCACTTTTAACTCCTTGCTTCTCAAGCTATAAATCAGGGGGTTCAGCAGTGGCAGAGAGACTATGTAGATTGCCATAGGCAACTTGTTTGAATTCACAGAGTCCCCTGTCTTGGGCTGCATGTAGACTCCTATTATAGTCCCATACAAAAGAATGATGACTGTAAGGTGGGAGGAGCAGGTGGAGAAGGCCTTGCTTTTCCCCTCTCTAGAACGGATCCTAAGGATGGTGGAGATGATAAACACATAGGATGTCAGGGTTAGGAGAAATGGGGTGAAGGCTGAAAACACAGATTCTACAAAAGTCATAGGTTCAATGAAAGAAGTCTCTGTGCAGGAAAGCTCCAGCAGGGCTGTGATTTCACAAAAAAAGTGACTGATTACATTGGAGTCACAGAAAGAAAACTGGGATATAACAATAGTTGGTATCAATGCCTCTATTAAACCTGCTACCCATGAGACAGCTGCCAAAAGAGCACAGATTCTCCTACTCATGATGGTGGTATAGCGCAGGGGGTTGCATATTGCGACATAACGATCATACGCCATGGCAGAAAGAAGTGTAAATTCTGTACATACACAGATCATATAGCAATACATCTGCAGAATGCATTCCCCAAAAGATGTGTTATTGCTGTTTGTTAGGAGAATTACCAACAATTTTGGAACAACAGAGGTCAAAGAGAAGATATCTAAGGCAGACAAGTTGGTCAAGAAGAAATACATGGGGGTGTGCAGGTGTCGATCGGCACATACTATGCAGATAACGAGGAGATTCCCCACCATGGCCATCAGGTAGAGAAGTGAGAAGAGAACGAAGAGAGGGAGCTGCAGCTCTGGAAATTCTGAAAATCCTAAAATCAGGAATTCTGTTGTGTCAGTGTGATTTCCCATTATCCTTGAGAGCTAAAAGGATAAAAGCGAGATAGAATGAAGGCAAAACAAACATAATCTAGGTAACACTGTGACAAAAAACATTTATAATATATTCCCAGAAATACTCTACAAATAAATCAGAAATGCCAGGATAATATTGCCTGCTATTATGACATAGTGACCAATACATTTTTGTTCTCTCTGTTTCCTCTCCATTTGATATGATGAAAGATATATTTTATTTCTATTTTGTTCCATGTGTTCTACATTATTACTTCAATTTATGTGGGAAGATTATGTCCATTAAATAGTCAACAGATTATGGCTTCTTCTGAGATCATTATTACCCGTTCAACATAAACTTCCTGTGCAACTGAGATCCCACTGTCATAGAGTTTGACAATTGTAAGAACAAAAATTTGCCATATTGGGCAGACAAAGGTCCATCAAGCCCAGTATCCTGTTTCCAGCAGTGGCCAATCCAAGACACAAGTACTGGGCAGAATCTCAGAAGATTGATAGATTCCATGTAGCTAATCCCAGACTTCTCCAAGTCCACCTTAATAATGGCTTTTGGACTGTTCTTCCAGGAACTTGTCCAAACCTTTTTTAATAACAAAGAAAAGGTGCCCCAATATACTATAATGCATTTATTAGGATACAATTCAGTTCCCATACAAATTACAAGTATCACATCGCTGTACTTCAAAATGGTCACCGCCTTCAGCAAACAATAAAATACATTAGCCATTATTATTAAAAAAAAAATGTAAACCAGGCTACATTCACAGCTTTTACCACATACTCTGACATTGAATTCCAAAGATTACTTATGTGTTGAGTAAAAATTTTTTTCTCAAATCTTAAATTTATTACTTATTATCTTCATTGTGTGTTCCTTAGTTTTTGAAAGAGTAAACACCTGATTTGAGTTTACCCTTTATATTTCACTCATTATTTTATAGACCTCTTCCTTTTCTCTCCTCAGGCATCTCTTCTCCAAGCTGAAGAGTCCTAATCTCTTTACCCTTTTCTCATAGGGGAATCTTTCCTTCCCATTATTTTGGTCACCCTTCTCTGTACCTTGTCTTATATTACTGGATCTTTTTTGAGTTGCGGTGACCAGAACTGCACACAATACTCAAGGTAAGGTCTCATTATGGAGACATTCAGAGACATTATGACATCCTCTGTTTTATTCTCCATTCCTTTCCTAATAATTCCTAGCATTCTATTTGTTTTGTTGGCCACCAACACACACATATTATCCACAATGATGCCAAGATCTTTTCCAGAGGATGTACTCCAAATGTGAAATCTTGGATTGAGTATATACAGTATTTATAATGTCCTGTAAATGCATAATCACAATATCAAATTGTCTTTCAGATATACAGTTGTATCTGAGATGGTTTCATATTAAGATGTCTATACATTTCCTCTCTAATAACATTGCATAGTCTCACTTTCATATTTACAAATTCCAGCAGTCTGATGGGTATTTGGAAAGTGACAGTCACAGAGTTAAAGAGCAACCAAATCTTGGGGTCACAGTGAGACAGTTGCATATTCCAAAGGGTAATTTTCCAAGGTCTTCTGCATGTGGAATACTGTTTTAGGAACAGAAGTGGCCTTTTAAAAATTTTCCTGCCTGATATGCGATTCTATTATGTTTTCATGTAAGTTTGCGTGGACTGAGCAAAGGTGATAGAACATAAGAACTTAAGAAATGCCAGGCTGGATCAGACCAAGGTCCGAGCCCAGCATCCTGTCTCTGACATTGGCGAATCTGAGTCACAATTACCCAGAAGATCCCATAAAGTAGATCTATTTCCCATTAACTCACTCCTATGAATAGAAATTCCTTTGTTTAGTCTACCTGGTTAATAATGAGTTTATGGACTATTTCTCCAGGAACTTTTTAAATCTCTTATAAATCCCGTTATGATAGTTGTCTTGATCATGTCCTCTGGCATCCCTTGTATGGAGTAGATTTGATGAAATAATTTTCATAGGATTGATACATATAATTTTGCTTTGAATTTTTGTGTAACTTGTGTATATATTTGCAGCATACGTTATGAGGAATGATTGAAAAATACATGTATTATTGTGATGCCTGCATGATGCTCTGAGGAAGATCTGCTGTTGGTGCTCTGTTCATGTTTTCCATCAATCAGTGTGACTCCTGCTTGGGGACTCCAGTGAAGATCCCTCTCCACAGTTGTTTGTGCTGTATTCATGCTTGAAATGTATCAATGCAATACTTGAATATGACTCTGATGAATCCCACTCTTCAGCTGTGCCATGAAGTATAAATACAGAACAGCTGAAGAGGGGATCTTATCAAAGCCCCAAGCAAAAGTTACATCGATACACATAAAGCCCAAATGCAACACTGACAGCTGAAAAGCAGATTGTGACCAGAGTCCAATGCAGGAATTGCAACAGTTCCAGTAAAGCAGAAATGAAGTAAGGACCTCTGAAGTGTTATAATTGGAAGGAATTTGTAAAAACAGAATGAATATTGTTCTGCTGAATAAATCTATAAATGTGCAAAGTGATGTAGCACAATCAAGGGGAAAGAGAAGAATAAAGTTTAAGCTCAGCAGTTTTGAACCCAGTCCTTAGGGATCTCCTGCCAGTCTGGCTTTTAGGTGATCCAGAATGCATGTGCATGAGATATAGGCATGAGATATGTTCATTGTAAAACAAGACTTTGTCTTTGTTATTTTTTGCTGGTTATAATGTAAACCGAAGTGATAATTAATCTTGTTAATTGAACCTCGGTATATAAAAAGTTATAAATAAATAAATAAATATTCTCTTACAAAGGAGGCAGTGCCTGCAAATCTGCCTCATGTATATTCATTGAGTCTATTTCTGAACACCAGACCTGCTGGGTGTGGCCTGAGGACTGGGCTGAGAACCATTGTTTTAGATGATAATTTATGAGTTCACGTAGTTTAAATTCACCTGGAATTATTTACAAGATTTGCTGTTTTTTTGGCTCCTGGAAAATCATTCCACTAATCTATTCACACAACTGCTTGTGTGTCTGTAGGAGTCAACTGCAAAAGCTCTGTGAAACTGAAAGAAGGATCCCCCATGGTCAATGAGCCCCAGAAACCAGTCTCCCATACCCATTGCAAGAATTTTCAAAGCAAAGGTATGAACTACTTGGCATGAGCAGAAATCACCCACAGACATTTGTTCTTGATTAATGTGTGGTGCTTCTTTTATTGAAAGTAGCTTATGTACATCTCAATTTTGTGTTTTATTTTCCTCTCCCACCATTATGTACACCCATTCTGTAATCTGGTTAAAAACATCCATTTTATATCCTAATCTTGTGGGACTATGTTGCATTAGAAGATACCTTGGATAAGCGTATCCATTATATATGAAAAGAAGGAAATAAAATCATTTATCTTACTGTTGTGAATATGGAAGCACCAACTGCATTGATTGAGAAATAATAAATAAAAGGATTCTCTCTTTGTCTCTGAAACCTGTCTCCTGTATAGTATATAGGACCCAGGTATAGCATAAACTTCTTCATGGCAACAGATGAGGCAAGCAAAATCCAGACAATGCAGCATCAGAATCCATTTGGAATATCAAACAAATGACTTTAAATCAGCCAGAACCACTTTCTGATCTTGACATGACGAGAGAGTGAGAGGAGGGGAGCGGAGATACAGAATGACTAGTTACAGGTGTTCATTCACACTTCAGGTTTACAATCATTCTAAAGAATCACATTTACAACTTAATTGATGAGTACATTTGTGCAGACTCTTCACTTACTTTCTTGGTGAGTGGCTGCTACATCATTGGAATGAAGTCAGTGATGAGTTAGGAGGGTTTAAGTTGTCTGCTGAACCCATTTGGGACAGAAAGACCCCATGACACAAAGTTATTAGCAGTGTTATGTGTTCTGAATCTTTAGATTAAAGGATGAGACTTCCTTCAGGCCTCCTGGGTTTTTCTTTGTTCTCGTAAATGGACTGGGGACAGTTTCTCCTTCTGTGTTCCTCATCAATCCCTTCCAGGAATCCTGCAATCAGCCACCTGCACTTAGATTTACTTCTGTTAAATTCTTATTTAGAGGTTTTAGCTGGTGGAAATGTTATACCTTAGGCAAATGTTATGTGCAACAATGTTCTTTTCTTAGTACTGGGGTTGTGGGTTGGGGCAATTGTGAACCTTTATGGAGTCATTTAAATGTTGAAGTAGATGCTCAACAGAGAGTAACCTCTGTGTAAAAACAAAACAAAACAGCAGTTCATATCATACGCCAAGTTGGGGCTCCCATGGACTTGCATTTATCTTCTATTTCTTGGAGAGTTTTTATTTTTTAGACCAAGACAACTTAGCAGGCTCAGATCAGTTCTTGATTTTTCAGTTAATATGGTGATTCTCTAGGCTTTGATATGCCTATTATTTGATTACTGCAACATCTTATTGGTAGGGCTTACAAAGAGTATTCATTAATTGTAAGTAATCCAAAACATGGCTGCTCAGTTGATTTATCATTACCCCAGAAGAATGAGCTCTACACCATTGTTACAGCAATTACATTGGTTGCAAATAGAAAAGCAAGCTCAGTTTAAAATACTGTCTCTGATGTTTAAGGGATTGAGGCTAAGTGTTTACATAAAGGGGACAGGTGTTATACATCAATCCATAATCTGCGTTCTCAGAATGAAATTTTCTGCATGGTTCCCCCTAGAAGGGGAATGAGAAAGATGGTTCACTGAAGAAGGATATTTGCCATACAGGGTCCAGAATTGTGGAACTCAGTAAAACAAGACAAAAGATTTGAAATGAATTATTTAGCATTTAGTGTTACGGTCCCGGTCACTAAACTCGTGACCGGGCACCTACCTCTTTCCTCCGCATTGCAGGACGCCAGACTCGGGGCCCTCCAGGCCGCATGGCAGCGGCGTCTCCACGAGGGAGATGCCGCCGAAGACTCCTCCCCTCAACGAGGGAACGCGCGCGCGCGGGGACCAGCGTTTTCTGCCGTCAGCACCCGGATGTGCTGACACGCCTCCTGTGACGTCAGACGCCGGCCGGGGGATTTAAACAAGGCACTTGCGTTTCCAAAGTGCCTTGCAACGAGGTTCCTTCCTGGAAGAACTAGTTGCCGTCGTTCCTGCCTGGTTCCCGTGTCCCGCTGCCTGTCTTTGGATTCTCCTTGCCTGTCTTCAATCCTTGCCTGGTTCCTGGACTTCTGCTTACCTAGCGATTCTGATTCTGTTGGACGTTTGCCTGTCTTGACTCTGGTATGTGACTCTGTATCCTGCTTGAGTTCTGCCTGCCTCGACACCGGTCCGTGACTCCGGCTCCTGCTTGCCCGCTGACTGCCTTGACTCCGGTACGTGACTCTGAACCCTGCTTGTCTTCTGCCTGCCTCGACCCCAGTCCATGACTCCGACTCCTGCTTGCCTGCTGCCTGCCTTGACTCCGGTCCGTGTCTCCGACTCATGGTCGCCTGCCACCTGCCTAGACTCCGGTTCTTACTCTACTCCTGGGTTTCTTCGTCTCCACCTAAGTCCCAGTGGTCCGGGTCCCTACGGGCTCCTCCTGGGGGGACCTCGGACTTCCAGGGTGAAGACTCCTAAGTCCTAGCGACCCGGGCTCCCACAGCTCCTCTGGAGGGGTCACGGGTTTCCAGGTGAAGCTTCGTCTGCCCAGTGGGAGTTCTGCCTCCCGACTGTTCCCTCGGGTCAGTCGGCCTAAGGATCCACTTCCGGATTTCGTCCGTCATAACAGTTTGCAAGGCCATGGATCCGGCAGATCTCGCTGGTCTTCAGGCCATCCCGGGGCTGGCCCAGCGCTTGGTGCAGCAGCAACAAGTACTGGATTCCTTGGTGGCTACGGTAGAGCGGATGGCTACCCGTATGGACGCTGAACCTCTGGTACCAGTTCCAGTGCCCGCACCCGCTCCAGTTGTTACGCTTCAGACGCCTACCCAGCTTCCTGCTCCATCATGCTACGCAGGAGACGCCAAGGGGTGTCGCGGTTTTCTGAATCAGTGTTTTGTGCGGTTCACCTTGCTTCCCAACCAGTTTCCTACGGATTCAGTCAAGGTTGCATATATCTTTTCCTTGCTGGATGGTAAAACTCTGAATTGGGCCTCACCTATGTAGGAGAAGAGTGACACCACCCTCACTAATCTGGATCTCTTCGTGGCTGGCTTTCGAGCAGCCTTCGATGAACCTGCTCGTCAGACCTCCGCCACATTGGAATTACTACAACTCCGACAGGGGGCTCGGGTGTTTATGAAACTGGACTTAAGGGGGGCCTATAACTTGGTACACATCCGTCCCGGGGACGAGTGGAAGACCGCCTTCAATACCCGGGACGGACACTACGAGTACTTGGTTATGCCGTTTGGCCTATGTAATGCACCCGCAGTATTCCAGCTTGGAGAAGAGACGGCTGAGGGGGGATATCATAGAGGTCTTTAAGATCATGAGAGGTCTTGAACGAGTAGATGTGACTCGGTTATTTACACTTTCGAATAATAGAAGGACTAGGGGGCATTCCATGAAGTTAGCAAGTAGCACATTTAAGACTAATCGGAGAAAATTCTTTTTCACTCAACGCACAATAAATCTCTGGAATTTGTTGCCAGAGGATGTGGTTAGTGCAGTTAGTGTAGCTGGGTTCAAAAAAGGTTTGGATAAGTTCTTGGAAGAGAAGTCCATTAACTGCTATTAATCAAGTTTACTTAGGGAATAGTCACTGCTATTAATTGCATCAGTAGCATGGGATCTTCTAGGTGTTTGGGTAATTGCCAGGTTCTTGTGGCCTGGTTTGGCCTCTGTTGGAAACAGGATGCTGGGCTTGATGGACCCTTGGTCTGACCCAGCATGGCAATTTCTTATGTTCTTATGTTCTTATGTTCTTATGAGATACTCAGAGATTTGCTTAACTCCTGCGTTATCGTGTATTTGGATGACGTCCTTATTTTCTCACGAGATTTGAACACCCATCGACGACAAGTCCGACAAGTACTCCAGATTCTCCGAGAGCACCATCTCTACGCAAAACTGGAGAAATGTTTATTTGAGCAGGACTCTTTGCCCTTTCTGGGGTATATTGTGTCCGCTACAGGATTCAGCATGGACCCCAAAAAGGTGTCCGCTATCAAGAAGTGGCCTCAACCGGTTGGCTTAAAGGCATTACAACGCTTTTTAGGCTTCGCAAACTTTTACAGGCACTTCATCTCCGGATACTCACGACTGGTAGCACCACTTACCTCATTGACTAAGAAAGGAGCAGACACCCAACACTGGACTCCAGCGGCTAGTAAAGCCTTCCAGGATTTAAAAGACGCATTTCTCTTGGAGACTTGCCTCCGCCACCCAGATCCATTATGCCCCTTCGTAGTGGAGGTAGACGCTTCCAGTGTGGCGGTAGGAGCCGTTTTGTCTCAGTACTCCAGTTCTGGAAAATTGTTACCCTGCTCCTACTTTTCCAAGAAATTCACGCCGTCCGAAAACAACTACGGGATCGGCGATAAGGAACTCCTAGCCATCAAGTTGGCTTTCGAAGAATGGACAGTGGCTGGAGGGAGCTCAACATCAGGTCACGGTGTATACCGATCATAAAAATTTGGAGTTCCTATCACAGGCCCAGCGCCTTAATCCCAGGCAGGCTCGCTGGTCATTATTTTTCAGCCGGTTTGATTTCATCCTTAAATACCGCCCGGCATCGAAGAATGTTCGTGCCGACACATTATCTCGAAATACCATCTTCGAGGAGGAGGATGATCCTCCGCAGTATATCATCAATCCAGCTAAAGTCTTTCTTGCTAGCACCAGTATTTCCTCGACCGACAGAGTGGTAGTTCCTCGACGAGATCGAAGGAGAGTCCTGGAGTGGGCCCATGACTCCCTCACGGGGGGCCACGCCGGTCAGGGGAGGACCTTAACCCTCTTGAATCGGTACTACTGGTGGCCTCGGGTGCGTCAGGATGTGCACGAGTATGTGGCTGCTTGCCCAGTGTGTGCCAGACAGAAACCGCTCGTTGGACGACCATGGGGCCTGCTGCAGCCTCTGCCTATTCCCATGGAACCTTGGACCCACATTGCCACGGACTTCGTGGTGGACTTGCCTCCGTCTGAAGGTCATACGGTGATCTGGGTTACCGTAGACCGGTTCTCTAAGATGGTTCACCTGGTACCCTTGCCCAAACTTCCATCTGCTCTGGAATTGGCACGTCTATTCACTCAGCACATCTTCTGAGCGCATGGTCTCCCACAGAGTATTGTGTCGGATCGTGGATCGCAGTTCACTGCCCGCTATTGGCGTGCTATTTGCAAAATGTTTGGAGTTCAGCTGAATTTATCAACTGCGTTCCATCCACAAAGCAATGGACAAACGGAATGAATGAATCGGTCTCTCAAATTGTTCCTTCGCAGCTTCATTTCCAAGAAAAGGGACAATTGGGTCTTTCTATTGCCTTGGGCCGAATTTGCGTATAACAATCACCAGCACTCCGTTACGGGCCAGACCCCATTTCAGGTCATCTTCGGACGGCATCTCCAGCCTCCGATATCGCTTCCTATGGAAGTTCCCTCACCAGCAGCTCAATCGGTGGCTTCTCAGCTTCACCGATTCTGGAAGATTCTTCAGCAGCGACTCTCCGCAGCAGCACAGAGAACACGTAAAGTAGTGAATCGCCATCGATGTCCTGCACCAGAATTGGTACCTGGTACTAAGGTTTGGCTTAGTACAAAAAACCTGCACTTCCCAGGACGCACTCGCAAGTTAAAACCCAGGTTCTGTGGTCCTTTCCCCGTGGCTGAACGGATTGGCCTGGTATCTTACAGATTACGACTCCCATCATCTTTGCGTGTTCACAATGTGTTTCATGTATCCCTTTTGAAACCAGTAGTGTACTCTCGTTTTCATCAGCCTACTCCAGATGACATTTCTGCCTCGTCTCCTGGGGAGCCTGTTTATTAAGTACACGAAGTACGGGATATGCGCTTTTCCAATCGCCGATGGGAATATTTGCTGTCATGGGAGGGTTGCGGTTCTGAGGAGGACTCCTGGGAACCTGCACGAAATATTTTGGACAAGTCTCTGTTGACTCAATTTCACTTGGACAATCCCAGGAAGCCCAGTCCTCTTCGGAGGGGGCGTAAGAAGGGGGTACTGTTACGGTCCCGGTCACTAAACCCGTGACCGGGCACCTACCTCTTTCCTCCGCGCTGCAGGATGCCAGACTTGGGGCCCTCCAGGCCGCATGGCAGCGGCGTCTCCACGAGGGAGACACCGCCGAAGACTCCTCCCCTCAATGAGGGAACACGCGCGCGCGGGGACCAGCGTTTTCTGCCGTCAGCACCTGGATGTGCTGACACGCCTCCTGTGATGTCAGACGCCGGCCGGGGGATTTAAACAAGGCATTTGCATTTCCAAAGTGCCTTGCAACGAGGTTCCTTCCTGGAAGAACTAGTTGCAGTCGTTCCTGCCCGGTTCCTGTGTCCCGCTGCCTGTCTTTGGATTCTCCTTGCCTGTCTTCGATCCTTGCCTGGTTCCTGGACTTCTGCTTGCCTAGCGATTCTGATTCTGTTGGACGTTTGCCTGTCTTGACTCCGGTACGTGACTCTGTATCCTGCTTGTCTTCTGCCTGCCTCGACACCGGTCCGTGACTCCGGCTCCTGCTTGCCCGCTGCCTGCCTTGACTCCGGTACGTGACTCTGAACCCTGCTTGTCTTCTGCCTGCCTCGACCCCGGTCCGTGACTCCGACTCCTGCTTGCCTGCTGCCTGCCTTGACTCCGGTCCGTGTCTCCGACTCATGGTCGCCTGCCACCTGCCTAGACTCTGGTTCTTACTCTACTCCAGGGTTTCTTCGTCTCCACCTAAGTCCCAGTGGTCCGGGTCCCTACGGGCTCCTCCTGGGGGGACCTCGGACTTCCAGGGTGAAGACTCCTAAGTCCTAGTGACCCGGGCTCCCACAGCTCCTCTGGAGGGGTCACGGGTTTCCAGGTGAAGCTTCGTCTGCCCAGTGGGAGTTCTGCCTCCCGACTGTTCCCTCGGGTCAGTTGGCCTAAGGATCCACTTCCGGATTTCGTCCGTCATAACATTTAGAAAGAAAATAAAAACTTGGTTATTTTAAACCATTAGATATTTAGTTCCTTTGGAGCTATTGTCTTAATGTTTACTTATTTGCTCTGTAATTTTAAGGTACAATTTTATGTATATTTATGTGATGCATTTTAATGATTATTGTATTTTGTTTTGATGATACATTTTTTTATTATTGTACACTGCTCTGACCAAATTCGTTCTGATGTAATGGTTTAAAATAATCAATCAATCAATCAATCAATCAATATTGTGGAATTCTGGCTACCAGGATTTAGGACAGTAGAGTTTGAGGGAATGAGGGAGATTTGGCAATGGTAATATTTTTTAATTTCAGATTTAGTTCCAAATTACTCAGTCTATACATGGGGAATCACATAAGAACATGCCATACTGGGTCCATCAAGCCCGACATTCTGTCGCCAACAATGGCCAATCCAGGCCATAAGAACCTGCAAGTTTCCAAAAACTAAGTCTATCCCATGTTACTGTTGCTAGTAATAGCAGTGGCTATTTTTTGTCAACTTTAATTAATAGCAAGTAATGGACGTCTCCTCCAAGAACCTATCCAATCCTTTTTTTAATCCCAGCTACACTAACTGCACTAACCACATACCCTGGCAACAAATTCCAGAGTTTAATTGTGCATTGAGTGAAAAAGAACTTTCTTCGATTACTTTTAAATGTGCCACATGCTAACTTCATGGATTGCCCCCTAGTCCTTCTATTATCTGAAAGAGTAAATAAACGATTCATATTTACTTGTTCTAGACCTCACATGATTTTTAAACACCTCTAACATATCCCTCCTCAGCCGTCTCTTCTCCAAGTTGAAAAGTCCTAACCTAATTAGTCTATCCCCATAGAGGAGTTGTTCCATCCCCTTTATCATTTTGGTCACCTTTTTCTGTACCTTCTACATCGCAATTATATCTTTTTTTGAGATGCGGCGACCAGCATTGGACACAGTATTCAAGGTGCGGTCTCACCATGGAGCGATACAGAGGCATAATGACATTTTCTGTTTTATTCGCATTCCCTTTCTAATAATTCCCAACATTGTGTTTGCATTTTTGACTGCCGTAGCACACTGAACCAACAATTCCATTGTGTTTTCCACTATGACGCCTAGATCTCTTTCTTGGGTGTTAGCTCCTAATATGGAACCTAACATTGTGAAACTATAGCATGGGTTATTTTTCCCTATATGCATCACCTTCCACTTATCCACATTAAATTTCATCTGCCATTTGGATACCCAATTTTTCAGTCTCACAAGGTCTGCCTGCAGTTTACCACAATCTGCTTGTGATTTAACTACTCTGAATATTTTTGTATAATTTGCAAATTTGATTATCTCACTCATTGTATTTATTTTCAGATCATTTATAAATATATGTTGCGCAGGAGGTGGACCCTTGGGCCAAAGTGGGCTTGACGCTACCCTCAGGGCAAGCCGGCACATGCAACAGTACCCCCCCTCTTATGCCCCCATCTTGGAGGTCTGGGTTTGCCCAGATGGGCACGATGAACCTGCAGAAGGAGGCCTTTATCTAAGATCTGTGCTACTCCCAAGATTTTTCTTCTGAGCCGTAACCCTCCCACGAGAAGAGGTACTCCCACCAACGGCCCCTACGGTGGACATCGAGGACTTCAAGGACCTCATAGGTAGGATCAGACTCAGCAACCAGATGAGATGATTCAGGTGCCTTACAAAAAGGCCAAGAGAGAATCACCAGTTTCAATAAGGGTACATTAAATGTGTTATGAATACCCAGAGTTGGTGGCAACCGGAGCTGATAAGTGATAGGTCCTATACGAAGGGTGACTGGAAAAGGTCCAATATATCTAGGTGCAAATCTTTGGGATGGTACTTTGAGACGGATGTATTGCATACTGAACCAGACTTTCTGATCAGGTAGAAATTCAGGAGCAGGACGTCAATGAGCATCCGTGGACTTCTTACCACGAGCCGCTGCTTGACGCAAACAAAGGTTTGTCTGGTATTAAAGGCCGTTTTCCAGATGTCCTTGGGGCATATTTGTACCAGATTGTAGGCTCCCCATAAGTCTAGTTAAGTAAATATGGAAGCTCCTTGAAGGTGATTGAACAACTCTGAAATCAGCGGTAAAATATACTTGTCTTTATGAGTTATGGTGTTTAGGCTGCGATAGTAAATACATGGCCTCAAGGATCTGTCCTTTTTCAAGACAAAGAAAAATCCTACTCTGGTGGGGGAATTCGAAAGTCGAATGAACCCTTTGGCCACGTTCTCTCAGATGTAATCCGTCATAGCACAAGTCTCAGGTTGTGACAATGGATAAGTCCAGCCTCGAGGAGGAGTGGTACCAGGCAAGAGTTTGATTGGGCAATCAAACCTATGGAAAGGCGGAAATATATTGGCCTGTTCAGAGAAGACGTCTTCAAAGTCTGTGTATGGAGCAGGAAGGCCAGAGGAAGTGGTTGCAAGAGAAACAATAGGAGGTGGTACCACCTTTTTCAGACAGGTCTGGTGACAAGCTGGGCTCCATCTGGTCAGCTGGAGGGTTCCCCAATCAAACTGGGGGGATTGATGCTGGAGCCAGGGTAATCCTAGAATTACCGGGTGAATCAATTTTTCCAAGACGAAGAGTTCTATCTCTTCTTCATTGAGAGCACCGGTGAGAAGATGAACTGGCTTCGACACCATGGAAATTTGGCCGGGCAATGGCTCACAATAAATGGAAAAAATACACAAGGACATTTCCAGGGAATGGGTAGAAATGCCCAGAAGCTGAACTAGGTCTTTGAGAATAAAATTTCCCCCTGCTCAGGAATCAATCAGAGCAAGGAGAGGGAAGGACTGGGAATCCCAGGTTAAAGTAACTGGTTGAGATAAATGTGGGGCTGGAGAAGAAGCACCCAAGTTCAAGACCCCTACTCAACTTAGGTCTGGAAGTTTTCTGGATGGACTAGACAAGTCTGTAGACGGTGACCAGGAGCTCCAAAATATAGACATAGGCCCGACTGCCTCCACCAGAGGTGCTCCTCCGGGGACAAACGCCCATGGCCCAACTGTATGGGCTCTACTCTTTAGAGAAATATGGGGTTCTGCCAGAAGCTGAACCCATGGTAGGTTGTGAGCAGGAGCACTCTAAGGTGGATCTTCTGGGTGTCTGAGCATCATGGAGGCAATGGTCGATGCAGCCTATCAGGTTGATAAGATCATCAAGCGAGGACAGGAGCTCACGGGATACTAGTTCATCTTTGAGCTGTGAGAATAGCCCATTCAGGTATATGGCTTGTGATAATCTTCTTGCCAGGATAGTTCTGTAGCCAAAGTCCAGAATTCTATAGTGTAATCATACAGGACCCGTTGACCTTGCTGCAAATGAAGAAGATTGGTGCTTGCCACAGCCTGCCATCCAGGAACATCCAAGATCCAATGGAAGACAGCCACAAAGCAATATAGCTCTTGTAGGAGTGAGTCCGACCGCTCCCAAAGGGCAAAGCCCATGCCAATGCCTTACCCTCCAGTTGAGACAGAATGAAGGTACCCTTCGTGAGTTCATCTTGGAAGATGGATGGCTGCAGAGCAAATTGCATGTAGCATTGGTTGATAAACCCTTTGCAGTGCTTGGAATCCCCATTGAAACATGGCAGATCTGGTAGGGCCAGCAGAGCCCTGGAGGAAGTGGGCAATGGCTATTGGCTAGTTGAAGTTGTACTGGAACTGAGTAACCGGACTGGGTGTCAAGCTGGCTGTGGAGATGCTTGATGAAGGAGGCCAATGCCTTGAGGAACCACTGTTTTTCTTGCACTTTGGAAGCCAAGCCAGGAATGACCTGGAGGGTGGACAGCTCCGCTAAGTCCATGGCCTTTCCAACCTGTTGCACAGGAGGTGGACCCTTGGGCTGTGGGGTTGATGCTATCCGCAGGGAAATCCCTAAGGGTCCCCACTGTCAGCAGGTGGAGCTGGCTGACTGATGGAGGACGGCTGTAGCTTTTCCAATACCAGCTCTCATTCCCCACAGGTTGAGATCTTGGGTACCAGGGTCGGCTGGAGTTAGGTGGGCCTCCATCCGAGGTCTTCAGGATGATGCGGAGGTCAGTCAGGAGTTAGCAGCAGTAGTAGTTGGTAGTTGGATCTGGATGAGGCAGAGTCCTGGAGACCCGGGCACCTGGGAGTACAAGAGGCAAATGGGGGCACCTTAGTAAGAGCAGGCCAAAGCCTGAGAGACCAAGTCCAGAATAAGTTCAAGTGAGGCATCGTTGAATAGGCTGGAGTCAGGGCAGGTGACAGGCAAGGAAGAGTGGCTAAATAGATGTAGATCAACCCCAGGAGTCGAGCAAGGCAAAGGTCAAACCAGGAATCATACAAGGTCATAGTCAGATGAAGCTATGGTCGGGTCCTGGAGAAGATCAGTAGCGTGGCGGGCAAAGCAGTGGTCATGTCCAGGAGAATCAGTCCGTAGGAACAAGCAGGGTAGACACAGGATACAGGAGCAAGGACAAATACCAGGATCAGGAACAGGAAGTCAGACGAAACAGTAACCAGGAACATGAAGGCATCACCAGAGAAAGCAAGTAACCACATGACCAGCATGGAGACCCATGGCAAAGGCAAAGAAACTCTGGCTGGGACCAGCCTTATATATCAGGACCTATGGACATCATCATCCAAGGCCACGGGTTGGATTCCTGCCACAGCCCCTTTAAAAGAAGAAGAGATGGGGCGCAGCGCGGGATGGTGGTGTCTCCCCGCGGACTACGCGGGGAGGCCTGCCTCAGAGTAGAGACATCCACTGTGGAATCAGGCACACGAGAGGTGGCCCGGAGTCGGAGATGGTGGCCCATGGCCTCAAGAGAAGCGGAGCCAAACACTGGGACAGGCGAAAGGTGGTAATAAGGCCTGGCCGCGGGCCTGCCATGGCCGGCATATGCAACAATATATTGCAAAGTACGGATCCCAATACACTCCACTGCCCACACCCTTCCACTGAGAAAATTGTCCATTAAATTATACTCTCTGTTTCCTGTCTTTTAGCCAGTTTGTAATCCACGAAAGGACATCACCACCTCCCATGACTTTTTACTTTTCCTAGATGCCTCTCATGAAGAATTTTGTCAAACACCTTCTGAAAATCCAAATACACTATGGGGCGGATTTTAAGAGCCCTGCTCGCGTAAATCCGCCCGGATTTACGCGAGCAGGGCCCTGCGTGCCGGTGCGCCTATTTTACATAGGCCTACTGGCGCGCGCAGAGCCCCGGGACTCGCGTAAGTCCCGGGGTTTTCGAGGGGGGGCATGTCGGGGGCGTGTCGGGGGGCGGGCCCGATCCGCGCGGCGTTTTCGGGGCGGGATGTAGCGTTTCGGGGGCGGGCCCGGGGGCGTGGTTACGGCCCGGGGCGGTCCGGGGGCATGGCCGCGCCCTCCGGACCTGCCCCCAGGTCGCGTCCCGGCGCGCTAGCGGCCTGCTGGCGCGCGGGGATTTACGTCTCCCTCTGGGAGGCGTAAATCCCCCGACAAAGGTAAGGGGGGGGAGGTTTAGACAGGGCCGGGGGGGTGGGTTAGGTAGGGGAAGGGAGGGGAAGGTGAGGGTAGGGCAAAAGAAAGCTCCCTCCGAGGCCGCTCCGATTTCGGAGCGGCCTCGGAGGGAACGGAGGTAGGCTGCGCAGCTCGGCGCACGCCGGCTATACGGAATCGGTAGCCTTGCGCGCACCAATCCAGGATTTTAGCGGCTACGAGCGTATCTACTAAAATCCAGCGTACTTTTGTTTGTGCCTGATGCCCCAACAAAAGTACGCCAAATCGCGCTTTTTGAAAATCTACCCCTATATCTACCAGTTTGCCTTTATCTGCATGTTTATTAATTCCTTCAAAAAAGTGAAGCAGATTTGTGAGGCAATACTTGCCTTGGGTAAAGCCATGCTGACTTTGTTCCATTAAACCATGATTTTCTATATGTTCTGTGATTTTGATATTTAGAACACTTTCCACTATTTTTCCTGGCATTGGGTCAGTTTAACTGGTCCGTAGTTTCCCAGATTACCCCTGGAGCCCTTTTTAAATATTGGGGTTACATTAGCCACCCTCCAGTCTTCAGGTACAGTGGATGATTTTAATGATAGATTAGAAATTTTTGGTTCTAGGTCTGAAATTTCATTTTTTAGTTCCTTCAGAACCCTAGGGTATATACCATTCGGTCCAGGTAATTTACTACTCTTCAGTTTGTCAATCAGACCTACCACATCTTCTAGGTTCACCATGATTTAGTTCAGTCAATTTGAATCATTACCCATGAAAACCATCTCTGGTATAGGTATCTCCCTTACATCCTCTTCAGTAAATACTGAAGCAAAGACATTGTTTCTTTCTGCAATGGCCTTATCTTTAAGTGTCCCTTTAACCCCTCAATCATCTAAAGGTCAAACTGACTCCCTCACAAGCTTTCTGATTCAGATATATTTTTAAAAGTTTTTACTGTGAGTTTTTGCCTCTACGGCCATCTTCTTTTCAAATTCTCTCTTAGCCTGTCTTATCAATGTCTTACATTTAACTTGCCAACGCTTATGCATTATCCTCTTATTATTATTTGGAAAAATAAAGATGTAAAGTGTTGCGCGTCCCGTCCGCGTCCGGCCTATGCACGGGCCTGTTCACCTCTCTGGTTACTCTGCAGGTCCTGGGTCGGCCTCCCCAGTGGCAGCCGTGAGCTCCTCCAGGCCTTGGCGTCCCATGGCGGCAGTCGCTGGGCCTTCCACTGCGCAGCAGGCCTTACGCCAGAGTTCAGCATCTTCCGTGGCATTGGCCATGCCCCTACGCGTGTGCGCACAGACTGTTCGGCCTCTTGTAGGGCCAGGGGTGGGTCCTAGCTCTGCGGCGTGCCCTGATTGAAGGAACTACTTAAGGAAGTCCCTGCCTGCACTTCCTTGCCTTGGCAATCGGGTCAGCATTGCACTGTGTGCTAGATTGTCACTGCATTCTAAGCCTTGTTTCAGTCTCGTTCCAGCCTTGTTCCAGGATCCTACTGTTCCAGCCTTGTTCCTGCATCCTACTTTCAGTGTCCCTCTGTTCCTGCGTCTGTCTGTTCATCTCCCAGGCAGTACCCTTGGACTGTCTCTCTGGTACTGACCTCGGCCTGTTCCTTGATCCTTCTGTTTGCTGCCTGCCTCCTGACCTCAGCTGCCTTGTGACCTCATCTGACTTCCAGAACCTGACCTCTGCTCCATTGACTACTCCTCGGACTGACTCTCGGATTCTGACCTCTGTCTGATTGACCATGTTTCCTGATTCTGGCTCTGTCCCTTGCCTTGTCATCGCCTATGCTGTTCTGGTCCTCCTTGCTCCATCTGACCTACAGTCTTAAGTTTGACCATGCACCTTTGCTGTCCATGGGCACACCTGTTTACTACCTCTCCAGGAGACCCTGTGAGGCCCACCTAAGTCCAAGCGACCCGGGTCCCTACAGGCTCTACCCGGGGGGACCAAGGGCTTCCAGTGGTGAAGTTCATTCTAGCCTCTGTCTCCTCCAGTGTCATTGGACTGAATAAATACCCACCTCAACACCTCCCACTAACACTCCTCCTCCCTGGGTGGCACCTGTGGCCTCCTCCATTCATCTTCTGGCCCCCTCCTAGGTATGCCGGCAACCCCAAACAGTGCCACAGGTTCCTAAACCAGTGCTTTATGCACTTTACCTTACAGCCTACACTATTTTTTACAGATGTCATCAAGACCACGTTCATCTTCTCCCTCCTTGATGAGAAGGCCTTGGCATGGGCTTCTCCCCTGTGTGAGTGTGGGGACCCACTTCTCCAGGACCTGCAGTGCTTCATCCTGAAGTTTAAGCAAACGTTCGATGTGCTAGACCGTCTAGCCGTGACGGGGTCAGATATCCTGCACCTTCACCAGGGGACAAGGCCCCTGATAGACTACACTATAGAATTCCACACCATGGCAACAGAACTTGGCTGGAGGGAGGATTGTCTAAAGATCATCCTCTCTGGTGCAGGGAAAAGAGAGGTGAGCAACAGAGGTCACAACCATCTTCAACTGACGGGCGCAACAGAAAGAGCCAGGATTGAGGGCCACAGAAGGTCGGAATGTGGAGCGAACGCCCCCCCCCACAGTCTTATGAGATTTCGCTGAGTCCCGGCATGCCAGAGACGCCATCCCCACCCCAGCATGTGAGATTAGCGAAGGAAGTTACGGCAATAACTTTCCTGGACAGCCCAACTGAGCCTGGAGCTCAAAAGGAGGGCGAACTGGGAAGTGTAACTGAGGAGGAGCAAAGGATCCTACCCGAACGGGAGACTCCAGGACCTCAACTTGGAATATACCTACCATTAATGTTGGATGACATCAGGCCAGCAACCTCAACACTGGAAATTACACGGGAAACTGACACTGCGGCCATGAAAAGGGGTGAGCCATCATAAGTTTTAAGTTCTTTTCTTGTTAAGCCTGCAGTAGTAACAATAGATTTGATATGGGAAGCACTTGCAGTGATTGAAATAGCGATTGTTAACCTATATAAATTTTATCTTGAGACAAATAAACGAAGCATTAATAATGAAGAAAGAATTTTAACTCAAGAAAAAAAAATGCAAGAAGTGGAAGAGAAGATTAAAGTAGCGGAAAGATACCAGCAACATTCAATGCAACTTGAAAGTGTTCAAAGTAAGAACATTGAAACATTGAGAATTCACTATTTAGCCTGAATATAAGGGTATTGAATTTTCCGGTTATCCTTCAGATCTCAGCAATAGATTTGTTTAAGAATTACTTAAATATGATCTGAAAAATACCATCAGAAGCTGCACCTTTAATTACAAAGGCTTATTACTTACCCCAGAAAACAACGGAGAGAGGTCAAGGAAACTTGGAATCTCAACAATAGTTGAATGTTACTGATCTCCTGGAGTTAACGCAGGAAGATGAGGTTACAACTAGAGTATTGTTTGTGACTTTTGCCTTTCTCACGGAGAAAAATAACATACTCAGGTTGTTCTTCTGTAGTAGAACTGAGCTGTTCTATGGCCAAAAAGTATGGCTATTTCCAGATATTACCTGGGTAATGCAAGAAAGAAGGAAGACATTCTTAGACATGAGAGTGGACTAAGGGAAGTGGAAAGTGAAGAGCAGCTGAGCCCCTCAAGAGAAGGAGGGATTGAGATGGTGACCTCAGATCCGGGCGGTGAAGGCGGGGAAAGTGCTTCGGAAAAAGGTGAGAGAACTCCGTTAGGAGATACAACTCTCTCTCCTAGGCCCCCTGTAGTGGCTCCGCCGGAATATAACAACAATGTTACTACACCAACAGAATTATTGAATATAATTCCAGGAACTGTGTTCACAATACGGAAGCAAACCATTGTGACTCTAGATACTGTCTGGAATGCATTAGTATCCATAGAGTCAGCAATATCATCACTAACTAAGGCATTTCTTGAAATAAGTAAAAAAGGACTGAATACTGAGATTGTACTTCAACAACAAGAAAAAATTGAAAATGTTGGAAAGAAAGTAATATTGATAGATAAAATCCAAACAAATTTAATTAAGTCTGAAAACATCATGAAAAAAATATTTGAGAAAATTGAGAACTCGCTCAGATTTTTAAATCTGAGAGTAATTAATTTTCCTTTTCTGAAAAAAATATCGCCAGTTGAGTCATTTAAATCATACCTGATGGAAGGCCTTAAAATTCCAAAGGAGGCAATACCAGTAATTACTAAAGTTTTTTTTATCTCATGAAAATCTTTGAATACAGGCGGCATAGAAGCAAGGGAATAACAGTCTATGAACATTACCAAGATTCTTGAATTATCCATACAGATTACTACAAGGGGGTCAATGTTGATATCATTTGCTTTTGAAAATGATAGAAATATGGTATTAATGGGGGGTGTGATGACATCACCGATGAGCATGGAGGCTTGAGGAAAGAGCTCCCGGCACTATCCTGTATATTTTGCATTTAGAGACGGTATCCGCTATTTTTCATTGCTGCAATTCAGATCTCCTGCAACCCCAAAGTCGTGAGATGGCAGGGAAACGAAAAACTGTTAACTTGCAACAATTCTCTTTTGTGAAATTGGACGGAAATAATGGCACACAGGCGGAGGAGCAGGCCTCAGGAGGCGAAATTGAGCCTGATTCAGACCATGCGGCGCCACAAACTTATAGTGACTTACTGTCGCGTATGGAGCTCCGGGAGTGGTTTATTGAGCTCCGTGCCAATATGAAGCAACACAAACTGGACCTCCAACAGCTCATCACTGATATTAAAGAGGAAATGGCGACCTTGGGCAATCAGGTCGACGAGCTTGACACGCGCATGGAGCGCCAAGAAGAATGCTTACAGAAGGCGGGAGAAGCACAAAACATGAGTCGGGCAGAGCAGCTAGCCCTAGAGGAAAAAATAAGGACCAGGAAAATAGGTCCCGCAGGAATAACCTGCGCATTAGGGGGGTACCAGATACTCCGGAATTTGCAGACTGCAGGGAGGTGGCCCTACGTATTTTCAGTTTTATCATGGAGTCGGCATCGCCTGCGGGGATGGAGGGGGAGCCCCTATCGCTGGCCTACAGTATCGAGCGGGCACACCGCATACAGGGGCCTCGCAACGTGGAGAGGCCAAGGGACATATTATTATGCATGCAAATCTTTTGTGAAAAAGAGCGCATCTATTCAGTTGCCCGGAAGCAGCGCGATTGGTTGAGGGAAGGCCATAAAATCAGCGTATACAATGATCTGGTGGCTTCAACCCTTTGCAAGCACTACGATCTATGGGATGTGACTTCTGCGCTGCAGGAGCGGGCAGTTCGGTATCGATGGACCTTTCCTTTTGGCCTCCTTTTTACCATCGAGGGGGTTACCTATCGGGTCAAGAACATCGCAGAGGCAAAGGAGGCGTTTAATAAAGCAAATATCCCGAATGAATTGCCTACGGCTCGACCGGGGGAAGTTCCATATCGCATGACGATTACACCACAATGGCAAAGAGTGGGCAATGCCAAACGCCTGGATCGCCAGAAAATTACTCCAACTCAGGCCGTGGCCCAGTGCCTGGACTGTGAATTCCTGCAGCGGACTGCAAGTACTACACTATGCGGAGAAATATGACCGTCGCTTGATTCTTCTTCTTTTCTCGCATCTTACAGGACTTTCACCATAGGTGCTTATCATATGATGGAACCACATTTTTTCTTTTAGTGGTTTATTTTAAACATTGATCTCTTCTCTCGATAATGTATCGCAACCAGAGACTATATGCCGGACAGCTCCATGTTCAAGGGTACACACCAACCCCATATTTAGTGGTATCCAGGGAGAGAATACATTATGTTTGGGGGGGGATGGGAAGGGTGGGGATATTGAGCATGAGCTCTTACTGTCTATTGGATATGGGCAGCCAAATCATGTTGCTCGACAGGGTTTTCTGGAGAATAATGGATCTTTGGTTTTTGTGGGGGGGTTAGGACCCACAGATGGCATTGAAATTGTGGTCCCTTAATGTTAAGGGCCTTAACACCCCTAAAAAGAGACAACTTTTGCAGAGAGATTTGCAGCAGCAAGTCTCTATAGCCCTGATCCAGGTAACTCATTTGCGCAAATGCCATGAGAGGCTGCTCAGATTTCTGGATATCCTAATGTATACCTGGCAGCGAGCACACGGAATACCAAATATGCTGGGATGGGTATCCTCATAGCACAATCAGTTACATATGAATACATTTTGCATATAGCAGATCCCGCCGGGAGGTGTATACTTTTAAAGATAAAATTGGATCAGCAGGTTTACACCATAGTGAATATATATGCTCCTAACCATGATCAGGGGCCTTTCTTGCGCTCTTTAGATGACCCATTGTCTCACTATGTGGAGGGGCTAGTACTCTGGGGGGGGGGGGGGGGGGGGGGTTTGATCATAATCTAGTCCGGATTCCAAGGGTTGATGCTTCTCATCGCATAAAGTCCTGTAGCTGGGCAGCTTCGGCTGAACTGACTACCATTCTGTGACATTGGGGGTTAGCAGATATTTGGTGATCCTGCAATCCCTTATCTAGGATGTACACTTTTTACTCCCACCCCCATAATTCATATTCAAGAATTGATTTTATTTTGGTGGACAAGGGGCTTCAGAATCAGATTGCGGATGTAGGGTTGGAGACATTACCTGGTCTGATCATGCACCCGTATGGACATCTATAATATTGGCTCCTCAGGATTCTGGTCTGCGGTTCTGGAGATTGCGTGAGGACCTTGGGGATATGGCACAATGTACATTAGTGAATGAGTATCTCCGGAATTATTTCCAATCTAATACTGGGTCTGTGGCAATCAGCAGGATCTTTATGGGAGTGCTCTAAACTAGTTATACGGGGAAGACTTATAGCATTAGCCACTGTTGGGAAAATGAAAAATGAAAAATGCAGAAAAGAATTACTTTGCGAACTCAGTAGGCTTGCGCGCCAGCATGAGCTCCACTTGAATCCATCTACACTGCAGCAACTGTGCGCCATTCGGACGGAGTTGAATTTATTGGATGCAGCATGGGTAGCTCACGCTTTAGACTGCACAAAGCAGAGATATTTCGAGAGCACCAATAAAGCTGGACAAGTGCTAGCTCGCCAGTTAAAGCATCGTGCTATCCAGAATAATATTGCTAAGGTTAAGCACTCAGGGGGACATTACGTTACTGCCACTCCGGATATCCGCGGGTGTTTTACCAAATTCTATGAGACCCTTTACCGGAGGGATGCTACTATCACTGATCAGGCCATAGAAAAGTATATCCATACCATGCAACTCCCTAGCTTAACTGAAGGCCAACAGGTGCTTTTTGAAGCCCCACTCAATCAAGCTAAGGTACAGGTGGCTATCCAAGATTTGAAAGTAGGTAAATCTCCAGGTCTAGATGGCTTTATGGGAACTTATTATAAGAAATGTGGGGTGAATGAAATTGTTGCCCGCTTACAGACTTTTTTTAACAGTCTTAGAGACGGGGATCAATTGCCACCTCACACTAATGTAGCAGGGATTACTATTCTAGCCAAGCCTGGGAGGGACCCTATGCAATGCAGCTCCTATTGCCCAATTTCCCTTATAAATCTTGACTTGAAGATACTGGCAAAAGTATTGGCAGCTCGCCTCAATTTGGTTCTCCCTGGGCTGGTTCATAAAGATCAGGTTGGCTTTATTCCACAAAAAATGGCTGCAGATAATGTTTGCAAGGTTACGGATATTCTTTGGTGGGTAAAGAAGCGGAAAATTCCGCTTTTATTATTAGCGATCGATGCAGAAAAAGTGTTCGATCTTGTGCATTGGGAGTTTCTATTTGCCACATTATGCAAGATGCATTTTGGGCCTATGTTCATTCAATGGATTCAGGCCCTTTATCATGAACCTGCTGCTCGAATAAAAGTTAATGGGGGATATGGGGGGTACATTCCCGGTACAACGAGGGACTAGGCAGGGGTAACCTCGTTCACCTCTATTATTTGCCCTTTTTCTGGAGCCCTTTGCTGTTAGGGTCCGAGCCTCTGATAAAATCTCTGGGGTACAGATGGGGGATCTGCACCTCAAATTATCCCTTTTTGCAAATGATATCCTTATGACAATCACCAACCCGACTGTGTCCCTGCCAGAGATCACTACTGAAATTCAAATGTTTAGTGCGGTATCTGGCTTTAAAATTAACCTCGATAAATCTGAGATACTTAATGTATTGGTTGATGAAGCTGTTGTACATAACCTATGCCACCATTATCTGTTTAAGGTGGCCACTGATTCGATTAAGTATTCGGGGTTCATGTTTCTGATTCGATTAAGTATTTCTTAATCATGTTTCTGATTCGATTAAGTTCATGTCACTGATTCGATTAAGTATTCGGGGGTTCACACACAGCACGCTAAGAGATCGGGCATTCTCTACTGCCAGTCCACTGTTATGGAACTCCATCCCCCCAAATCTCAGACTGGAACCATGCATCTCAACCTTCAAGAAAAGACTAAAGACCTGGATATTCATACAAGCATTCCCGGACTCCAATTGATTCAACACCTCAACGTCACCCCACATCTCCATTTACACCATTGTTAACCATCTCCATTATCGTTAGCCTTTTTGAATTAATTACCTATCCTTTATCTTCCTTCTTCGCCAAGTTCTAGTCACCCTGATACATGTAACTGCCTTTTCTGCACCATTGCTCTAGTTTATGTTTATCTGCACCCCTGTTTTATGTGAACCAGCATGATGTGACTGTGGTCTCGAATGCCGGTATATAAAAATCCGAAATAAATAAATAAATAAATAAATAAATAAATAAATAAATAAATAAATAAATAAATGTTGGGGCAAATGTTGACGACCTATTTAGCCTTAATTATGTCCCTCTAGTAAAAAACATCCAGAAGAATATACAGGCCTGGGATAGGGGTACCTACTCCTGGATGGGTCAAATTGCTATAGTAAAAATGAATATCTTACTTAGATTTTTATACCTGTTCATTACTTTATCTGTATACCTCAGTCCAGCTATCCTGCGCTCGTGGCAAAGGATACTATTTGATTTCATATGGTGCAAGAGGCCTCCTAGGGTATCTCGCTGATTACTTTATCTGCCAAGGGACAGAGGAGAACTTGGGGTGCCTAATTTAGCATGGTATTACACGGCTGCTCAACTTATTGCCATTCCTGATAGTCACAGAGTGGCTTCTGCAAAACAGTGGGTATCGTTTATGGAGCAAGCTTGTGGACAAATGCCATTCTCTGCCATGATTTGGCAGCCACACACCACTTGGGTTGCCACTGGTTTTTTACCTCTCTCTCTAGATACTATAATGCGATTGAGGATTAAATGGAAGAAACACATTATAGGGGATCGCATGTGTTTCTACTCCACTCATGTTTCTTACCTGGGTAACTTTCCTGCTGGGCGAAACAATCTCACTTTTAAGGGCTGGTTTGATAGGGGTCTTACTCAATTAGAGCATTTTATGGGGGGTAGGGATGTGAATCGTGTCCTCGATCGTCTTAACGATCGATTTCGGCTGGGAGGGGGAGGGAATCGTATTGTTGCCGTTTGGGGGGGTAAAATATCGTGAAAAATCGTTAAAAATCGTTAAAAATCGAAAAATTGAAAAATCGAAAACCGGCACATTAAAACCCCCTAAAAACCCACCCCCGACCCTTTAAATTAAATCCCCCACCCTCCCGAACCCCCCCCCAAATAACTTAAATAACCTGCGGGTCCAGCGGCGGTCCGGAACGGCAGCGGTCCGGAACGGGCTCCTGCTCCTGAATCTTGTCGTCTACAGCCGGCGCCATTTTGGAAAATGGCGCCGAAAAATGGCGGCGGCCCATAGACGAAAAAGATTGGACGGCAGGAGGTCCTTCCGGACCCCCGCTGGACTTTTGGCAAGTCTCGTGGGGGTCAGGAGGCCCCCCACAAGCTGGCCAAAAGTTCCTGGAGGTCCAGCGGGGGTCAGGGAGCGATTTCCCGCCGCAAATCGTTTTCGTACGGAAAATGGCGCGGCAGGAGATCGACTGCAGGAGGTCGTTCAGCGAGGGTTCCGGCGCCTCGCTGAACGACCCTCCTGCAGTCGATCTCCTGCCGGCGCCATTTTCCGTACGAAAACGATTCGCGGCAGGAAATCGCTCCCTGACCCCCGCTGGACCTCCAGGAACTTTTGGCCAGCTTGTGGGGGCCTCCTGACCCCCACGAGACTTGCCAAAAGTCCAGCGGGGGTCCGGAAGGACCTCCTGCCGTCCAATCTTTTTCGTCTATGGCCGCCGCCATTTTTCGGCGCCATTTTGGAAAATGGCGCCGGCTGTAGACGACAAGATTGAGGAGCAGGAGCCCGTTCCGGACCGCTGCCGTTCCGGACCGCCGCTGAACCCGCAGGTTATTTAAGTTATTTGGGGGGGGGTTCGGGAGGGTGGGGGATTTAATTTAAAGGGTCGGGGGTGGGTTTTAGGGGGTTTTAGTGTGCCGGCTCACGATTCTAACGATTTATAACTATAAATCGTTAGAATCTGTATTGTATTGTGTTCCATAACGGTTTAAGACGATATTAAAATTATCGGACGATAATTTTAATCGTCCTAAAACGATTCACATCCCTAATGGGGGGATACTCGGTGATGACCTGGTCACAGCTCCAGAGTGCATATCAGCTTCCCTCCAGGTATTTCTTAGCGGGTCATCAGATTTATCATTTTCTCCATACCCCTGCGGTGCTTTCCTCTTTGACTAAAGGTAAAACATTATTTGAACACTATTGCATTGACATTGATAAGAAGAGGGGAATGGTTTCCAAATTGTATGTTTTACTGATGGGGGTGGATACCCAGCCCTTCCCTCATACTCAGGCTTGGAAAAGGGACCTGGGTCGTGTCATCACTATGGAGGAATGGACACAATTATATCTAGCAGCAAGGAAGTTCTCTGTGTCGGCAACTATGCAGGAGAACTGCTATAAATTGATTACTCTATGGTACTTAACACCGCAACTTTGCATCGGCGATACTCAAATATTAGTGACACCTGTTGGCGCCAGTGTGGGTTAATGGGAACCTTTATTCATATGTGGTGGTCTTGTCCCCCTGTAAAGCTGTTGTGGTCACAAGTAGCACAATGGTTGGAAAACATTTTGCAATTACACAACCTCTATGATGCTGGTTTTATGTTAATACATTTACCCCATAGGGTATTGACCAAACCACAAGCTTTGTTGTCCCAACAAGTATTTATTGCCACACGTCTGGTCATTGCGAGTCACTGGAAGCAGACCGATGTTCCCTCTCTCAAGCTTATTCAACAAAAAGGTCATTACCTTTGCAAGATGGCTGCGATTACTGTGGAATTACATAATTCCACAGCGCTCTTTAAGGAAACATGGATGCCCTTTCTGGACTGGGAAAAAGCAGCTGTTTCTTAGGACATTTACATTATGGAAAGTTGTTTCCTTCTTTTATTTTGTTGGAAATTGTCTTCCAGCCTTGTTGTCTTTTCAGTTGTATACATAGTGATATGATGTACCTTTATTGTTATTTGTGCGCTCATGGTGGGGGGGGGGATGGGGGGAATATAGGGTAGTAGGATTCACCGTGGGATCTGGGAGGTCTTTCATCTGGGTGAAAAATGTTGAAAACTTCTGTTTCATGCTACAATGATGTTATGTATACCTTTTTTGTTGAATTATCTTTCAACCTAATAAAATTATAACTTAAAAAAAAAAAGAAATATGGTATTAAAATTTTTCTTTAGAAATAGGATGACTAAATACTATGGACAAAATGTCTGGATTTTTCCAGATATAGTACGCCCCACTCAAGAACGTAGGAAGGAGTTTCTGCAGATGAAATTAGAGGTGATAAATTGGGGGACTACTATGACCTTGAAATATTCATGCAAATGTTTTGTTAGGAAGCACTAGGAGAGCGGTTCCGCTTTCCAGGGGAATGTGTGTTCTTGGACCATGACTTGACCCCAGAGGAACTGTGAAGAGGTGCTGCGGCAGGCGAGGCATGCCCTATCATGGGGCTGGACAAGAGTGAGGCTGGACTGAAGACAGAAGACTGAAAATACTGATCCTCCTCCAGACCTGCACGCTTCGGGAAGACTAACAATGCAATAGTGATCTTATGAACAGTCCTCCAACCATTCCAAGACCTTTCGGACCTGCCGCTGGGTTACGGCAAGAAGCAGCAGGATGGATGGATGGAGGCCAGGGCAGTGAAGACCGGAACATGGAAATTCAGACGAAGACTCAGGAACGAGGGTACTTGGATGCACAGATGAGGACTCAGGCAAGGTTCAAGGTATTCAGGAGAGTCAAAGTACTGGGTTGAGACTGCGATGCAACACGCCCTTCACAGTCCACTCGCAGGACTGGTCGCGGCCCACGCTGGACTTGAAGTAGCCTCTAGATGAGAAATGGAGTAATGAACAGAGCATGTCTCAGAAGCTGTAGAGGCCTGCACCAGGGCACACCCTACACAGCCACCAGTGACTGGTCGTGGACCACGCTGGAATGGCACAGGTATTAGCAGAGTCTTTGGCATGGGCAGAGCGAACACAAGGGACTCCATAAACCAGGGACAAGGATACAAGTGGAAGTCTCCCAGAGCTTTGTGCTGCAGAAGTGAGGAAGGCATTACACCACGAGGCGCCCTACACAGCCTGCCCATGGGACTGGTTGTGGACCACGACATGGCAAGCCAGGAAGCGTGGCAATGAGAGACCAGGGGATCAGGACATCTGGACTGGAACACAGACTTCAGGAACAGGAGAAGAACATCACGGACATCAGGAAAAGGAGACAAACATCTGGACTGGATCATGGATTGCAGGAACTGGAAGACAGACAAGACTGACCATGGTTATCAGGAACAGCAAGGCATACATCTGGACTGGAAACATGGACAACTGGACCAGACGAGAAGCTCCAATGAAGAACAGGAAACACAGGATTTTGAAGAAGAGCTGGAACAGGGACGACTCCTGGAGCAAAGGACAGGAAGATCCCAGGAGCGTCTAACTCCTTGCGAAGGCAACGCTGGAATGAACGCTGGGCCCTTTTGTAGAGCTGAAGAGGACAAATGCCCAGGGAGGAGCCAGCAGGGGGGCCATACTGGCTGGCCCTTGAAGAGCAGGAGAGAGGCGCACAACCTGTGCCCTAGGAAGCTGGAAGAAAAATCAGTCATTGGTGGCGTCCCTGCCACATGGAAGGCCCAAAGAAGCAAGCAGGAGTGGCTCGCACCGCGAAGAAAGAAGAGAGGACTTCAGGCTGGCTGCCAGCTAAGGACCCGGGCAGCAGCAGCAGCAGCATCAGAGCTGCAGCCCTGCTGCGAAGCTGGAGGGAGAGAGGCAGGCTGCAGGAGTGGCACACCGGGCTGCGAAGATAGGCAAAGGGGCACAGGCAGTGGCAGAGACGGCCTCTCTGCCGCTCGAGGACCCCAACCGTAGCAGCTGCGGCTCCTGCCGTGAGAGATGGCTCCCAGCTGAGCACAGCCCTGCTGCGCAGGCCGAAGAAGATTGCGTCGTTAATGCTGAGTCAGGCAGGAAGGCGTCAGTGGCCCGACTGGCTGCGAAGGTAGGGAGCCTGCCCCGCACTCCTTGTGGGCAGGTTCACAACATGTTATTGGAATATCAAGAGAAGAAACCTATATATTTCTAGAGTTGGACAACTTAGGGGCTTTCTAGATGGGAAATGTGTAAAAGGGATAAGTGATGAACTCCTCTTATAGAAAGGTTAATGTCTTATATTGATTGAAAAAAATATTTGAGCTCCATATTTCCTGTAAAATCTTGGTTCTGGAATTTCCAAACACATTGAGAGATTTTGTGTTAGAATATGTAAACCATTCCTTTATTTTTGTTGGATATTTTACTTAGAAAATAAGTGGTACAAATTCTCTATTCTTTTGTCAAATGATATTGTAATATTTCTGAAATGCAAATTAAAATTAAAAAAAAAACCTCTTCATTATCCTTGTAAATGCGTTGTTAAATTTCATAATTCCATGTATGTATTTTTTGAACCATCACAAGCTACGATTCTTTCTCGACTACATACCCCATGTGACATAACCAGTGCAGATTGGCAACTATTAGGCTATGTCAGTTGGTCTCTTTATTTTTTCTTTTTGCCTAATGTCTTATTTTTCGCTCTTAGAATTTCTGTATCCACCCATCTCCATTAATTATAATACAGTGGTATAAAATATAATTATTGCCTGTAAGTGTAGTGGAGTAGATTTTTTTGCAATAGAATTGTTTTCTGTTATACCACCTGTTTCCATTCACAAGTTTATTGTGTGTAATAATTAAAAATGCAATAAAAATAAAATTGGAAAAAAAATAGTCATCTGAGAAACATTTTGGGATTGAAAATCTTGTAAGTTTAATATTTATATTAGACTCAAGTACTAGCATTTAATTAGCATTTATTATTGTTATTTAATAAAGGAATAAGACAAAGATTAGTACAGAGAAAAGTGGTAGCTTGCTTCGTGTTTAATAAAAGCTTCCGAAGTCAGAATAAAATGATTTTTTATTCAGAATCAGTAAGGTTACAAGAATTTTGATTTTGTCTCAGTGCAATATAATTGCATTTCTTCTATACACATTTTAGATAGAGTATAATCCTTTAAATATGGGAAGGTCCTTTTTATATTTTCTTCTCAGAATTCATGCTTCTGTTCTTTTAATCTTGTTTGACATATATCTCTGTGATTCCTTCATGTTATTCTCATATATTACTAGTTACTGAACAATTTTGCTCATGCATCCTTATAACACTTTATTTCTAAAGCTGTTCAGTGAAGTAATGAGAGCTATACCTGAGAGCAATCTACTTCAGGGTCTTATTTCTTTACTAAGATTGCTTTAAAATGAAATCATCCACATTAATTGTGTTGGTGCTACTTGTTTAAACTTGTTGAGTGGGCATTAAAACAATTCCTGAGCTGAGTATTATAGGATTCCTTCAAATACTTGTATTCTTATATTAACTTAACACATTTATTGATGTAGAAAATATGTGGGCTTGTTCATAATACATAAGCCAGCGCTCACTACAGAGGCTGAAGAAAGATATTTATATGCATGTATGTACACCAAAGAAATGTTTGTCAGTTTAACATTTTCTTGTTTTTTCCAATTATATATGTTCTAGTGTTCATCTCTGGCTTCATTAAGATGATATAACATTTGGGGAAAAATATACAAACCAGGAGACCTGAACTGGAAGACAGAATGGCAAAAACCTCCACAGCCACCATATACTTCCCTCTGGTGCTTAGGTATGCAGGGATAAAAGTTACCAGACACTGGCAAAAACCAGCATGCTGAAGGTGATGAACTTGGCTTCATTAAATGAATCGGGGAGATCCTGGCTAGGAAGGCAACTAAGAGACTTACAAGGCTAAGAAACCCATGTATCCCAGAACACAGGAGAAAAATACAGTTGATCCCTCATTGCATTCAATGACTATTTTCCCAGTCTCAGCTGCCATGTTGAATTCTGGGAATGGAGAATAATTTGCTATCCATGAAATGCAGAGCATGATCTGTACCAATGAACAAGCAGGAAACAATATAAACTGGTAGCTTGAAATCCACTAGCATCTTGATCTTGCTGTTGGGCTTCGTGGCATTGAAAGCTATAACCACTGTGATGGTTTTGGCTAATAGTGGATGACAGGCAGATGGAAAAGATGATCCCAAAGACAACCTGTCGGAGCATGCATGTGACCTTTAAAGGGCGGCCAATGAATATTAAGGAGCAGAGGAAGCAGAGCATGAGAAAGATAAGGAGGAGGTAGCTGAGCTCCCGGTGTTGGCTTTCACAATGGGAGTGTTGCGGTTCTTAAGAAAAAAGTCAAATATACATGCTGTGAGTGTAGAACAGACAATGGAATGGCTGCCAGACTTCCTCCCAGGAACTCGTCATAGGAGAGATATTGGAGGACTTTGGGTATGCACTGATCTCTCATGCTATTTGGCCACTGATCATCTGGGCATTTAATACACTGGTTGCTTTCTGTCAAGAAATAAAATATATTTTATTAATATTTCACAACATTAATGAAGAGAATGGGTATATTTAATACCCCTTCTTTTCTGAACACACTACCAGAACCCTAATCTACTCTTTCATCACCTCCAGTTAAGGCTACTCTAAACCTGCTTCCAGTGAGCCATCTCTCTCCACTGAAATTATATCCAAAATTCATCTGTGCAACCTATCTTTAGCCAATGCCACTCTACTCGTAACCCCTCTTCTCAGTCACTATATTATTTCTTTATCCATTTCTTCCTCACTACAACAACCTTCACCCTACAATTCCTCACTACATCTCTCCTCTTATCTCTCTCTGCATTTCTCTTTGTGAACTCTGCTCATTGTGCAAGTTATTTTCATCTCTGTCCTTGTCCATGCTTTCTACCTTGCTGCACTGTATGCTTGAATAAACTTCCAGAGTTGCATCATGCCTCTTCACTTACATTATTATTACTTACATTATTATTACCTGCATCCCCCGACATAATCCGATCTCCTTTTCAGATCCTTATCACCGATAAATCATTTCTCCTGTTTAACACTTACGTTGTTATTTTGGGTTTATATACTATTACAAGAATTGATTTACTAGCTCTTTTAAGGATTATCTTATTCATATAAATTTTAAATTAATATGTTAAATAAGGTTCTACGTTTTGATTGTTAAATAAGGTTCTAAGTTATATGTATGTATTATGTTGTTATCTTGTAAACCGGAGTGAAGGCAGAAGCTATACTTCGGTATATAAAAAAATCAAAATAAATAAAATAAATAAATAAATTATTCCAACCCTATCTAAAAACCTATCTTTTAGAGGCTGCTTTTAAGTCTTAATCCCTGATTATTCTGCTGGCATCCTTACTGATTTTAACCATTTCTTCATAAACTAATCTCCCCAAAGTCTATTTTGCTCTGTTTGTCTTGATTAGTTTGTAAGCTCGACAGAGCTAGGACTGTCTCATGTGTTTTTTTACACTTCCGCACATGTTGAATGGCACTATAGAAGTGATAGTAGTAGTAGTAGTAGTAATAGTAATATCACATCTTGCACAGTTATGCTTTTAATAAAGTTTAAAGAAGTTAAAAGGTTGGTGTATATAAAGGAGATGCTTATGAAAGACAAACTCTCTTCCACACTGTCTATAATCCTTATATTATTTTCAGAAACACCTGCTTTCATAAAATAGGAATTAATATATTCAAGGGTAGCTAAATAGATGCTACAAAAGCAAACACAATTCTTTATGGTCCAAGGGTGAAAAGAGAAATGCCACCAAAGCATAAACTAGAATAAATTGCATGATAGATGCTTGTATTCTACTAGGCTTCATTCATCAAGACAATCAGGGACAGAAAAAGGAACACCATAGGCCACAGGGAAGCCAGTTTGGAACCAGCAGGCTATAACTCTCTAGAAATCAACTGGGTTGATGCCAGCAAATTGATAGAGACCGTATACCATTCAGCAGGGTCATCTGATTAGGCAGACAAATGTTTAAGGAACAGTCTCGCTAATTTTGTTTATTTTTGATTATTAGAAAGTTTGGTGCTAAGACATTGGAGTGTGTGTGGGGGTCAGAAGGGCAGGATGTTTGACTAACTATGACAGTTTGTCTGTAATGTCCTGGAGAGACATATTTCAGTAGTCAAGACCAGGATAAATTGAACCTCCTCTAGTACAGTATTGTTTATCCTGCAGCCCATATTTGAGGGACAGGTCACCAGCTATCAAGTTTCTGTTGCGTTCGTGCCTGCTTTCGCCCTCGCTCCACCCTCCCTACCTATGTGGTGACTCCCTCCGTGCCTGATGGACAGCTTGATGCCGCGGCATCTCCATGCCACTTCTCCCTGGTGTCCCCAGGCCGGCTCGACGCTGCAGATCCGCCATGTTCCTGATGACGTAGGGCGCGGGCATGCGCGCTCCGAAGTATGTACCAGCAAGGGCGCGAACCTCAGGGGCGTCCCCCTGTATTGACATCATCTGCTTCCAACATAAAAGGTCTTTACTTTTGCTAACAACTCGAGTTAGCAAGGACTCCAATTGGACTAGCTCCGGCTATCCAAAAACCATCTTGAACACAAAGGATTGTTTGCGGAATTTCTCCGGACCCACTTCACTCTTACAACATTGCCTCTCTGGACCTACCAAGGGTAACCACTCCTCAGGGGCCTCATTCTCTTTCTCTATTTCAGATAACAGAAAGGAACTGGTACTCGCTCCTTGAGGGCCCATGTTCCTAAACTCTCTGAAGACTCTCCATTGCCTGGAAACGATTGCAAGAGACAGACATTGTGAGTTATTGTTTCAGACTCAGATAGGAACTGGTACTTGCTCCTTGAGGGCCTATGTTCCTGAATGCTCTGAAGATTCTCCTTGCCCAGAAGCCATCGCAGGTACAGACATTGTGAGTTACTATTTTCAGATGGTATATAGGAACCGACACTCACTCCTCGAGGGCCTATGTTCCTGAACACTCTGAAGATTCTCTATTGACTAGAAGCTACTCCAGATACAGATTATTGTGAGTGACCATCTCTCTCTCACAGCTTCTCTGGAACCAGGTACTTGCACCTCAAGGGCCTAATCCTTTCCAGCTACTGAGCTATCTCAAGCCCTTGTGTGAGTTATCTTATAGTACTGGCTATGTATATCTGGATATCCTGTCTATTCACTCTCTATAGTCTCTTTGCAGTTCCAGTATCTGAGGGACTTCAGCCCTGCCGGGCCTACCAGCTCACTACTGCCACCTCTGGTGGTTATACTGCTTATCTAATAAAGTACTATCTGTGTCTGTCTCCATACTCCAGCCTAGCCGGTGGTCCCTCTCGGGACTTCCTCCTGGGGGCGCTGTCATCTGCCATCGGCCCAAGGATTCACCTATTTACTTTCTGTACAGAAGAACACCATCTCCAGTACTCCGCTGGTACAGATTGTCAACTCTACAGTCTACATTAACATTGCCATTCCTTAGCAGACCCATAGGAGGTAGTTCTCTACAGATTGCTATTCCTCCCATGTGGGTAGAACTCTGACTGCTATTTGCATCTGCTTGCTCCTCCCATCCACATCACAGATCCTGCAACAGATTGCTAACCGCTAGCAGTATTACAACAGATTGCTGGCTCCTCCCCTTGTGGGAGTATCCAGCCACAGGATCCTATCAGATTGCTAACTCTAGCAGCCAATTCCATAACAGATTGCTGACTCCTCCCTTTACAGGAGTGTCCAGCAGCAGATCCCTAACAGTTTCAGAGATTCAGGCTCTGCTTATGCAGAAAAATAACTACCTTGGAGGTTGTGCAGAGGATGGAGTGTGGGAAGAAAGGAGAGGAAAGGCAAGAGGTGAGGAGGGGATAGAGAGGAGGAAGGATGAGGGGGGCAGGAGTTGCAGAGGAAGTAATAGGAATAGGCACAGGTGCAGGAGTAGAGAGAGGCATCATGGAAGGGATAGGATGGAGTGGGAGGAGGAAAGGGGCTAGCCAGGACAAGTTCAGGGGCGGAGTAGGGCATGCTAGAGAGGGAGAGGGGGAGTTGGAAGGGCAGGGTCAGGAGGGGAGAAGGGAGCAAGATGGAGAGTGAGGAGGACACCTCTTCAGGAGAAGAAATGGCACCCCCTTCAGGCAGCAAGTGAGCACCATACCATCATCTAAGGGCCATAAATGTCAGCACACAGGAGAACGACTTGGTCATTGTAGGGGTCCTTCAGGGGTCACGCTGTTTGGCAACTGGGCACAAAGGGGCAGATATGGAGCAATATTGCCTAATCCATCACCAGCCGAAGTGGAATCCCAAGAAGTGCCAAATAGGTTACCCCCAATACAGGGACATTAAGGCCTTCTGAAGGCCAAGGTAGCAGTGAGAGCCAAACACCAATGCCAGATGGAAGGAAGATCACCCTGACCAGTCCAGCTTACACAGATGGAGGAGCAACTGATGGAAATGCTGAGGCTGGATGTGTTCAAGGCCATGACTGAGGAGCTGGACACAACATGAGCTGCAGCTGGCAAGCTTACCCTCACTCTTAAATGGGCAGGATGCAATGATAGGACACAAAATTTGGCATACGATGCTCACTATGCCAAGATGAAAAGTACACCTCTCATGCTGAATAAAAAAAAAACAAAAAACTTGCCGACATATGTATTTATGTCTTTTTTTTCTTTCTTCTCTTTGTTTCCACAGCTCTCAAGTGGCTAAGTGTCGGTCCCAGCCAGGAATGGCCAGGACCCATCTGGGATGCCCCTGTGAGCAGCTTCCCACTAGCGTAGTACAGAGGCCTTTACTGATGGATGCCAAGATGCAGTGCAGCAAAGAGGAGGAGGGGAGGAGCAGCAACCACAGGAATCACAGCCATTGTTGTTGTTACACTACCTAGTCTCAACAAGCCCACTTCAGGTCTCCCTTAATCTGGCCATCTTCATGGAGGAAGGCAATCTTGACTGGCAACCTTCTGGAGTGCACACCATGCCAGCATGTGGAGTCACCATCGCCAGGCCAGGTGGAGGGCAGAAGCCACCTATGCCATCTTGGTCCCTCACACACCACCAGTATCATCAGCAGTAGCACCGCCAGCTCCACCGGTATTGACAAACCGCTAGCAGCACTGACACTGCCATCAGAACCGGCACCAGCACCAGCAGCAAAAATGGATGCAGGTGAACTGAGACACTTGCGAGGAAAAATACAGGTCCTCCGAAGGTCAGTGGACTGACAGAACAGGATACTGCAACAAATTACATCTGCCAGCTCGCAAAATATGAACTTTCTTGTTGCTGTCATCAGCAACATGACAAATGTGCTGACACACATACTGCACCAGAGTAGCCTTTGGAGTCCTCAGCTCCATCACCATGCAGCGGTCCCAGAGAATCAAGATGCCGGAGACATAGGCCCCCAAAAGGTATGCTCCCCCCACACAAGTGTATATCCTTGAATGGATACAGAAAATGGCCAGGAAGGGCTAAGAAGGCAATTTTTGCAAGAAGAATGGGCTAGCCTCTTTTTTTTTAAATTTTTTATTTATTGCAATTTTACATTAATATAATCAAGTATACAAGCTTGAAAGAAATGGAAATTTAACATCACCAATTATAACAAGGAAATAGAAAACTCAGCATATCTTATAATATACATCAATGTTTAAATATATACTGTCGATGTAATCAAAGTCCTCAAATGAGGGAATCCTAAACACCTAGAAGGCTATCTGGTTCAAAGAAACAAAACTTTTCAGCAAGCACCAGCATATAGAATTGTAACATTCATTTATAGAGAACTTCTCAGCTTAATGAGGTGGTGTAATAGGCCTGTCATCTACATTGACTGAAGAAATTCTATCAGAAATACATTTAGTAAGTTGAGATGGATAAAAAAATATATATTTAGCATCACGGTACCTGATATTAGATTTGCATGGAAACTTCAACATGAATGACGCTCCCATTGGTAGCATTTAGGTCTCATAATCTGAAACTGCTTTCTTCTTTTTTGGCTGTCTTTGGCCACATCTTTCAGGCGTCTTGAGTGGAGGGGGAATGGATTAGAGTGCTGTATTTCACATCACCTTTTTCTTTTTCAGCCAGCTTGGGGGGGGGGCGGGGGTGTGAGGATCAGGGCAGTAAGGCAAATAGGATAGGCTTTTTCCTAGTTCAGTCCATATTCAGGTGCTGTGCAGCTTAGTTTGTTAGCCGGATAAAGTTATCTGTTCAACTGGCTGCGCTGCTGAATGTATCCAGCTATCTTAAAGTTAGCCAGAGAAGTTTATCCTACTAACTTTAGGAGACGTTTATGTTTCTTATTTGATTAATCATATTTTCTTACATCAGTAAAACAAAGAGATGAGATGTCTATGATCTGGTGAGAGTTACCCAGATAAGTTATTCAGCTAACTCTGAATACCCGACTTAGGACCCTTACTTTCCAAGACTATTGCACGCCTGAGCTACCTACATCGGGGCGGAGTCGGCCCCGGAAGAGGTGTAGTTATTGGGAGCGATGCCGGCAGCGATCGCACCGCGGAGGTGCGATCACTGCCGGCTAGCACAGGACCTTCCCCCTCCCCTCCACCCCGTTTCGGCCCCTCGCCCCTCATTACCGCAATTTTTCTAAAGTACTGCAGGTCTGCGATACTTTAGAAAATGAGACCCGTTAGCCAGATAACTTACGTAGCTAACTCAGTGCATCCTAGTTACACCCACAGGAAGCCCTAACTTATCTGGTTAAATTCTAGACAGATAACTTATTATCCAGCTAGAATTTAGCTGAATAAATGCCAAAATCTTCAGTTAGACAAATAGCTTCTCAGTTATCCAGCTAAATGCTTCTGAATAGGGATGTGAATCGTTTTTCAAACGATTAAAATTATCGTCCGATAATGTTTATATCGTCTTAAATCGTTATAGAACACGATACAATAGAAATTCTAACGATTTATCGTTAAAAATCGTTAAATCGTGTTAGTGCGCACTAACTCCCCGTTAGTGCGCACTAACTCGATTTAGTGCGCACTAACTGAAAATGAGTACAAATAAACACTTTCCAGGTCACTGAAGGTCAGTTAGGAATGAATATGTGTTCCTATTGGCTGGCTGCCCTCTTATCTATTGATGTTACCAAGGTTACCACTGAGTGATGGTTGGGGGGGATGGGAAATGGAACTGGAAACTACGAACACCAACAGAAAATGAAACAAAGTGTTCACACTTCCCAGGTCAGTAAGGTCACTTAGGAATGAATAGTATGTATGTATTCCTATTGGCTGGCTGTGCTCTTATCTATTGATGTTACCAAGGCTAATACTGAGGTAATGGTTGGGGGATGTGAAATGGAAACAGTTTGGAAGCTTGACAAAAAAGTAATGTAATGATCAGCACTCACGTGACTAGAACTTGTTTGTTTATTATTTTTGTTAGCAGGCACCTGAAATGCTAGTGCATGTTGAATTTGCCAATCACCTGTGCATTTTTAGAAAGGTTGTCCTGGCTGGGTAAACTGTACACAGTTCAAATATATGTAATTGATTCTTGGTAAGTGTATTTTTTAATTAGCCACACTGGCACAAGTATGTTTACTTTTCCTCCTACTTAACTCACTAGCTCAGCTTTGTAAGAAGGGCTTCTCTGCTTGTGTGGTTGTGTTTTTGTTTGGTGTGAGGAGAGCAGAAACATCAGATCTTTATTTCTTTATTTCTGCAAGTATCTTGCCTATGCCTTGTATATTCCTGTAAATAGTCCGTGTGCAGTTTTTATTATTGCTTTAATTCCTCCACCTCCTGCTCTTGTATACTCCTCCTTGTTCGCCCTCCCTGTTCATTGTATTTCTACCTTTAAAGTTACATTGTAAACCGGTATGATTATGCATACTAATACCGGTATATAAAAGTTTTTAAATAAATAAAATACATCTTTATTCAATCTACTACAGTCATCTCTTACAGTGCCCTATCCCTATTAATACCAGAGTGTTGTGATCTTCCTGCACACAGTGCCCTAACCCTGATACCAGTCTGAGACAAGCTCCCTCCCTGCATTACTAGTGAGAGGCTGGCTTCCACAGACAGGGGGGAGCTGCCTGACCCTCACTCCTGACTTCCCCCATGTCCCAGCTAGTGAATGGTGTGTGGGTGAGGGGGGGGGGAGGATGGTAAAGTCTGAGACAGCTCCCTCCCTGCATTACTAGTGAGAGGCTGGCTTCACAGACAGGGGGGAGCTGCCTGACCCTCACTCCTGACTTCCCCCATGTCCCAGCTAGTGAATGGTGTGTGGGTGAGGGGGGGGGGGGAGGATGGTGAAGTCTGAGACAGCTCCCTCCCTGCATTACTAGTGAGAGGCTGGCTTCACAGACAGGGGGGAGCTGCCTGACCCTCACTCCTGACTTCCCCCATGTCCCAGCTAGTGAATGGTGTGTGGGTGAGGGGGGGGGGAGGATGGTGAAGTCTGAGACAGCTCCCTCCCTGCATTACTAGTGAGAGGCTGGCTTCACAGACAGGGGGGAGCTGCCTGACCCTCACTCCTGACTTCCCCCATGTCCCAGCTAGTGAATGGTGTGTGGGTGAGGGGGGGGGGAGGATGGTGAAGTCTGAGACAGCTCCCCCCTGCATTACTAGTGAGAGGCTGGCTTCACAGACAGGGGGGAGCTGCCTGACCCTCACTCCTCCGGGGTATTGTGATCTTCCTGCACACAGTGCCCTATCCCTGATACCAGGGGTGTTGTGATCTTCCTGCATTCAGTGCCCTATCCCTATTAATACCAGGAGTGTTGTGATCTTCCTGCATGCAGTGCCCTATCCCTATTAATACCAGGAGTGTTGTGATCTTCCTGCATGCAGTGCCCTATCCCTGATACCGGGATGTGTGCAAGAAGATCACAACACCCCCGGTATCAGGAATAGGGCACTGTGTGCAGGAAGATCACAACACCCCCAGTATCAGGAATAGGGCACTGTGTGCAGGAAGATCACAACACCCCTGGTATTAGGGATAGGGCACTGTGTGCAGGAAGATCACAACACTCCTGGTATTAATAGGGATAGGGCACTTTGTGCAGGAAGATCACAATACCCCTGGTAACAGGGTTAGGGCACAAGTTCTAGTCACATTGACTGATCACATTACTTGTTTTGTCAAGCTACCAACTGTTTCCATTTCCCATCCCCCATATACTGTCAGTAGGAAGCTTGTAACATGAATAAATAAGAGGGCAGCCAATAGGAATACATATTCATGAATTCCTAAACTGACCTTAACTGCCTGAAAATGTCAAATTGTTAATCATTTTTCAGTTAGTGCGCACTAACTCCAGTTAGTGCGCTCTAAACTCCCGTTAGTGCGCACTAACTCGAGTTAGTGCGGCACTAATCGGAAAAAGACGATTTTTATAAACGATTTTTAACTAAAAATCGTGCTAGACGATTTTCTTGCCCTGCCAGCACGATTTCTATCGTTAAGAACGATATGGAAAAACGATTCACATCCCTACTTCTGAATACTTTCCCCTGGATGTTATCTGACTGATTCAGTTAGGATAGTCCTTGAGGAAGAAAATCACAAAATTCCTCCAAGGTTCATAAAAATATTAAAGATGAAGATGAAAGGGTAATTTTCATTTCCAGCAAGCCTACAGTGAGGGCTAACGTTAAGTGCTGCAGGTCTAGATTAGTTGTGCAGCTATTGCACTTTGGGATTAAGACCATTATTAAAGTAGAAATGCATTTGGTTTTCCTAATCAGCAAAAAAAGAGAAAGGAAAACTCAATAAGTGAAAAGGCACATAGCAAACTTAAATGCAGATTGCTGCATTGCCTTTGTATTCCAGATTGAGTGGGTGACCAGTCAAGGCATGTTAACAGTATGGAGATATTATATAGTAATTTACTGAAAAACTGTGATGATTTTCTCAATGATTTGGGGAAAGATAAGCAGAGATGCCTATGATGAGAAACTATGTGTTGCGATAGCGAGTTGGGGTGGACCCTTAGGCCGGCCTGATGGAACTGGGGGAGGCAGAACCAAGCTGAAGCACCAAAGACCACTTCACCCTGGAAGTCCTAGATCCCCCAAGGAGGAGCCCATAGGGATCTGGACCACTGGGACTTAGGAGATCACGGCAGATGGGAGGAAGCAGCGAAGGTTTCACCCTGGAAGTCCTAGATCCCCCCAGGAGGAGCCCATAGGGACCTGGACCGCTGGGACTTAGGAGACAACGAGAGATGAGATGAGAAGGAAATCCGAGGGTCAAGGCAGGTGGCAGGCAAGGCGGGTCGGAAGTGAGCTGAAGACAAGAACCAGGAAGTCACTGAAGCGAGGAACAGCCGGAGCTGAAGCCGGGGCAGGAGTACCGGGAGGACCCGAGGTCAAGGCAGGAACAGCGAGGTCAGCAGGAACAGCGAGCTCAGCAGGAACAGAAGGCAACTAGACACTCCAAAGAGGAACCTCGTTGCAAGGTGTTGTTTGGGAGTCAGACGCCGGCTTAAGTACTGTGCCGGCGTCTGACGTCATCCAGGGGGTGGTCCAGCACTTCCGGGTGCTGGACCTTTAAATGCTCTGCCCTCGCGTAGCAGCGTTGGGCCTCGGTGGTGTCTCCCTCGTGGAGACACCGCAGCCATGCAGCCTAGTAGGCCTGAAGCGCGGTGATTCCGACCGCGGACCGGAGTGGGGGTAAGTGGGCACGGATCCGATCGCGAGGGAAGCGATCGGACCACAACACTATGGCATAGCTTATTGGATTTCTAGAGGAATACAGAAAACCTATCATAGATATCATTAGGGCAAGGGGCGATTCACTTGAATAAGAAGATGCACATGCTTGCAATGGAACAATGTTTGCTATTGGGAGCAATGCAAACTAGCCTGCATGCATGTGTGTGTACGTGTGTGATTGTGCAGCCACCTACAAGGAGAGATAAGTGGAAGCAAAGGAAAAATGTGTTATCTTTCCATTGTTAAATGGCAAGCGTCAGCCATTCTTCCCTCCTGCCATCCTCCTGAAGCCCCTGAAGGCATTCAAAGTGGCCTGGAGGAACAGGGTGTCCCTGGGGATGGAAGCTGTCCTACAGACCCCTGGCTTAACTTTCAAAATTACGCAAAAGGTCAGAAGGCATCACAGGTGAGATTGGAAGGGTTGAAGTAGACAGTCATTTTCAGCCAAGGTTGAACAGTCCAAATCTAGTAGCCACATTTTGGCTACCTAGATTTAAGGAATCTTTTTCCAAAAATCTAGGTGCCAGGTGCACCTGAAAATTCCTTTAAACCTAGGCAGCTAAAAATTGGCCATATAGATTAAGCACTGCCTTAACTGAAAACTGGCCTGCATACAAACAAATCATTTATTTGCTAATTCTCTGGTCCAATTTAATTAATCATCATGTAATTATGATGTAAATATAACCACGATTGAGATTGTAGTTAAAATATCTGATCAAACAAGACAGGTTTACAAGGTGTGCATACCAGAAGAACTGAGAATCTCTCCTTCAGAACATGGAATGCAGTCAAAACAGCAAATGGGGTGACCTTTGCGAGCCGCAGTTCTGTGCCCAGGTGGACACCTGGCACTACACACAGAGGCTGGAGCCTTAAAAGATAAAATGGTATAAAAATGTTCTCCAAGGAGATATTATTAACATTATTACATTATATGAGGTCAGTAAGTCAATAAAACATATATTCATTATCATTAAGCAGAGGTACAAACAATAAGGAAGACCCAACCTTAAGTTGAATTACCGGTAACTTCTAACTGGTAAAATATGGCCTTGCATATTTGGATTTTAGAAGTAATTAATTTCATTATTCACATTTTCAAATAAGACCTCATATTTTAATACTGCTTTCAGATATAGGCACATGGTCATTTTGGAGATAGCCAGTCTAGTTGTATATTTACAGTATCAGTGTGCCATATAAGCTTCTAAACTAATGAGAGAAGGAAGATAATTTTTATTACCCAATTATAGTTGGATAAGTGGAGACACAAGGGGATAAAGAAGCACATGTATTAATAGGTGAGAAAACTGATCTTACAACCAGTGCTAAACTATTCTTTAATGAAGTATATTTGTAACTAGTGATATGCAAAATACTGCCATATCACATTGGCAATGATAGAGTAAGCACAGTCACATATCACTAGCAGACATATAGTAAATAAGACTAACATGACCCAATTAGTCCTGTCTACTCTGCAAGGATATTTCCCAGCTGCCATCTAATACAGTTTAACTAGTTGCAAGATATCAGTCTTTATCAAATTAGTTTTTATTTACTTTTTCATTGGTTCTTTATATTTCAGGATAGATGCCCATATAAGATCCCATGTTAATTCAATATCCACATTCCTCTTTTTACTATATCTTAAAAACAAACTTTACAATAATCCAGACAGCTACCAAAACTAATGAGGCCATTGCTGAGCATAGAGTCTTCTAGGTAGCTTTGGCTTTGCTGGACATTAATCAGCTACCACCAACCTGAAAGCATCAGCTATGTAGATTTCTGGAGATGTTGCCTGCAGCCAAGCTAACCCATGGTCTGAATTATCACCAGGTCATGTTTCATTTCTCTGCCATTTGTTTTTTGCCAAATCACCTTTCCCCTACCTCTGTTCTTGATGGAGTAAATGGTAGTAGGAATGTACAGAGAAATAAAATATTGGTTCAGTTCATTCATTTAGTTTGCTTAGCTCAGTAATTTAATGTAAAATGTACAAACAGACTGTGAGCCCTCTGGGGACAGAGAAATAACTACAGTACATGAATGTAACCCACTTTGAAGTGCTGAGAAGCAGAATATAAATAAAGTATAAAACAAAATTATTCTCCTGTGTTTTTAATGGATGTTGAAACTGTATAAGTATTGATTCTGGGAAGTAAAGGATGGAAACAGAGTTTAACTGCAAATAAGCAGGGTATAAGAGCTACTGTTGTCTGTACCTATATACTGGAACTCTTGGACTCAGATTAAAGCTATCCAATAGGGAGGAGTTGTTATATAGAGACTGAAAGGAGTCATATAGAAAGGGACCATCTCCACTTTGCTTTCTATGTGCCCCTTGGTGCAAAGAAAAAGATCCATCAAATTCAGGGGTTACAAATTACTAGTAACAGGTCTGAAATTTCTTTTCTGACTTCCTTAAGAACCCTGTGGTATATACCATCCTGTCCAAGTGATTTGCTACTTTTCAGTTTGTTAATCTGGCCTACTACATCTTCCAGTTTTATCATGATTTTATTCAGTTCATCTGAATCATCAGCCTTGAAAGCCGTCTCCAGAATGGGTATCTCCCCAACATCCTCATTAGTGAACACTGAAGCAAAGAATTAATTTAGTCTTTCACCAATGGCCTTATCTTCCCTAAGTACCCCTTTAACATCTGGATCATCTAATGGGCCAAGCAGCTCCCTTCCTTGCAGTCTTCCTGTTACGCTAGGGCTCCGGACAGGAGTCGTGCACACCACCCAGCAGGGTGGCTCCAGGTGGAGAGAGACAGGAAGCTCGAACAGAGTCAGGTACCAGGCTGGGTCAGGGCAGGCAGCAAGAATCAGAGTCTGGGTTCAGGCTGGGTCAGGGCAGGCGGCAAGTGGCAGTGTCTAGTACAGGCTGGGTCAGGGCAGGCGGCAGTCAGCAGTGTCTGGGTCCAGGCTGGGTCAGGGCACAGTAAGCAGGGCAGGGCAGGTCAGAGAGCCCGTAGGCCACACACACACACACACGGAAGGCCCGTAGGCCACACACCAATAGCGGGGCAAGGCAGGTCAGAAGGCCCGTAGGCCACACACACACACACGGAAGGCCCGTAGGCCACACACCAATAGCGGGGCAAGGCAGGTCAGAAGGCCCGTAGGCCACACACACACACACGGAAGGCCCGTAGGCCACACACCAATAGCGGGGCAAGGCAGGTCAGAAGGCCCGTAGGCCACACACACACACACGGAAGGCCCGTAGGCCACACACCAATAGCGGGGCAAGGCAGGTCAGAAGGCCCGTAGGCCACACACACACACACGGAAGGCCCGTAGGCCACACACCAATAGCGGGGCAAAGCAGGTCAGAAGGCCCGTAGGCCACACACACACACACGGAAGGCCCGTAGGCCAGGTATGGAAATCAAGGAAGAAGGCCAAAAGGCCGCACCAGGCAAGGCAAGGAAAGGAAAGGCCCGAAGGCCACGCAAGGCAAGGCAAGGCAAGGATAGGCCCGAAGGCCGCGCAAGGCAAGGCAAGGCAAGGATAGGCCCGAAGGCCGCGCAAGGCAAGGCAAGGATAGGCCCGAAGGCCACGCAAGGCAAGGCAAGGCAAGGATAGGCCCGAAGGCCACGCAAGGCAAGGCAAGGCAAGGATAGGCCCGAAGGCCGCGCAAGGCAAGGCAAGGCAAGGATAGGCCCGAAGGCCGCGCAAGGCAAGGCAAGGATAGGCCCGAAGGCCACGCAAGGCAAGGCAAGGCAAGGATAGGCCCGAAGGCCACGCAAGGCAAGGCAAGGCAAGGATAGGCCCGAAGGCCACGCAAGGCAAGGCAAGGCAAGGATAGGCCCGAAGGCCGCGCAAGGCAGGCTAGAGCAGGGAGCCCAGGTGAGCTCGATGCCGAAGCACCGAGGCAACTGTCAGGCAGGGTTAAGAGGGCACACCCAGAGCATAGAGTGGACATAGGAGATGGACTGGGCCTGTCAGGAAAGCCAGCACTAGAGGGACCCCTGGTGGTGAGGCGGTAGCACAGCAGCCACAGCCGTAACAGTACCCCCCCCTCAAGGCCTCCCCCTCCTCCTGGATCCCATCTGTGCAGGAGGTAATCAAGAATAACGGGAGACCACTCCGGGGGTGATGCGGCAGGGTCAACTCCTTCCCGAGGAAATAAGGCAGTCCATAACCCCACCTGGGGTGATAAGGCAGACACAACCCCAACCTGGGGCAGAAAAATAGTCCATAACCCCTCCTGGGACAAGGCGGCAGGGTTAGACCCCTCCTGGGGTAGCAGAGGCGGTGCAGATTTCCATAACCCCTCCTGGGGTGACAAGGGGAACACAAACCCCACCTGGGGCAGAGAAATAGTCCGTAACCCTTCTTGAGGCGATAGTAGGACCGGTCCGGACCCTTCCAAGGTCGGCATTAAGACCGGTACAGGCCCCTCCAGGGGCGGCAGCTGGGCCAGTACAGCAGGCTCGGATCCTACTCGGGCAATTGTAGCAGGCTCGGACCCCTCTCGGGGCGTTGTAGCAGGCTCGGACCCCTCTCGGGGCGATGAAGCAGGCTCGGACCCCTCTCGGGGCATTGCAGCAGGCTCGGACCCCTCTCGGGGCGTTGTAGCAGGCTCGGACCCCTCTCGGGGCGATGAAGCAGGCTCGAACCCCTCTCGGGGCGATGAAGCAGGCTCGGACCCCTCTCGGGGCATTGTAGCAGGCTCGGACCCCTCTCGGGGCGTTGTAGCAGGCTCGGACCCCTCTCGGGGCGATGAAGCAGGCTCGGACCCCTCTCGGGGCATTGTAGCAGGCTCGGACCCCTCTCGGGGTGTTGTAGCAGGCTCGGACCCCTCTCGGGGCGTTGTAGCAGGCTCGGACCCCTCTCGGGGCATTGTAGCAGGCTCGGACCCCTCTCGGAGCGATGAAGCAGGCTCGAACCCCTCTCGGGGCGTTGTAGCAGGCTCGGACCCCTCTCGGGGCGATGAAGCAGGCTCGGACCCCTCTCGGGGCGTTGTAGCAGGCTCGGACCCCTCTCGGGGCGTTGTAGCAGGCTCGGACCCCTCTCGGGGCGATGAAGCAGGCTCGGACCCCTCTCGGGGCGTTGTAACAGGCTCGGACTCCTCTCGGGGCGATGAAGCAGGCTCGAACCCCTCTCGGGGCGATGAAGCAGGCTCGGACCCCTCTCGGGGCGTCAGCAGGACCGGTATGGACCCCTCCAGGGGTGGCAGCAGGACCGGTATGGACCCCTCCCGGGGTGGCAGCAGGACCAGTTCAGCAGACTCCGATGGCTGACTCAGGAAGTCTGTCAGTAGGACTGGTTCGGACCCCTCTGAAGACGGCAGCAGGGCCGGTTCGGCAGGCTCAGATGGCAGAGTTAGAAAGTCTGTCAGCAGGGCTGGTGCGGACCCCTCCGAGGACGGCAGCAGGGCCGGTTCAGCATACTCAGGCTCTTCTCGGGGTAGTGCAGCAGGTTCAGATGGCAGAGTAGCATGGTTAAAGGTAGTGTGCATGGAAGACACAGATTGTACTGCCGTGGGCTTGATACCTCGAGCCAAAGTCTGATGCTCCTGATTTTGTTTCTGGAGGAGCAGTTTAGAGAAGGCACAGGCAGTTCTAGGACGTCTAGGGAAGGTGCTCGTTAGTGTCCACTTGGCAGCTGTGGGAAGCTGAGCCCTGCTAGAGCTAATCAGCTCTCTCCGTTGTAGAGAAACCTGTTCCCGAGGCTCTAGCACTGGTCTCACAGAAGCCTTCTTGGCCAGGTAAGTCCTGGGTTTTTCTACCCTCAAACTGCCAGCAAAAATGTCTGTTTTAGTTGAGCCAGAAACAGAATACTGGTTAGGAGAGCTGATAGCCTTTTCTAATTGCACAGCTGGTCCTAGAGCAGAACAACAGGGGCAGGGTTTGCCTGGAGGTAACAAACACGGGAGACAGGAGCATTTCCACCACCCTGGTTTAGGAGCCAGACAGTTCAAACACTCCTGATAGACAGAGACATTTTTCTTGTTGCAGTTATTGCATGACCAGTGTTCCTGATCAACCAGTTCACAGGCTAGACAGTTCTGATAGCTTGGATAATTCAAAGTCTGACAGGAATGGCAGGTATAAAACTTTAAAGAAGGAGGCATCTTGAATTAATGAAAAGTTGACTCACCGGCAGGACACAGACCTATCTCTTCCCCTGGAAAATGTGATGGCTTCGGCATACTGTTACGCTAGGGCTCCGGACAGGAGTCGTGCACACCACCCAGCAGGGTGGCTCCAGGTGGAGAGAGACAGGAAGCTCGAACAGAGTCAGGTACCAGGCTGGGTCAGGGCAGGCAGCAAGAATCAGAGTCTGGGTTCAGGCTGGGTCAGGGCAGGCGGCAAGTGGCAGTGTCTAGTACAGGCTGGGTCAGGGCAGGCGGCAGTCAGCAGTGTCTGGGTCCAGGCTGGGTCAGGGCACAGTAAGCAGGGCAGGGCAGGTCAGAGAGCCCGTAGGCCACACACACACACACACGGAAGGCCCGTAGGCCACACACCAATAGCGGGGCAAGGCAGGTCAGAAGGCCCGTAGGCCACACACACACACACGGAAGGCCCGTAGGCCACACACCAATAGCGGGGCAAGGCAGGTCAGAAGGCCCGTAGGCCACACACACACACACGGAAGGCCCGTAGGCCACACACCAATAGCGGGGCAAGGCAGGTCAGAAGGCCCGTAGGCCACACACACACACACGGAAGGCCCGTAGGCCACACACCAATAGCGGGGCAAGGCAGGTCAGAAGGCCCGTAGGCCACACACACACACACGGAAGGCCCGTAGGCCACACACCAATAGCGGGGCAAAGCAGGTCAGAAGGCCCGTAGGCCACACACACACACACGGAAGGCCCGTAGGCCAGGTATGGAAATCAAGGAAGAAGGCCAAAAGGCCGCACCAGGCAAGGCAAGGAAAGGAAAGGCCTGAAGGCCACGCAAGGCAAGGCAAGGCAAGGATAGGCCCGAAGGCCGCGCAAGGCAAGGCAAGGCAAGGATAGGCCCGAAGGCCGCGCAAGGCAAGGCAAGGATAGGCCCGAAGGCCACGCAAGGCAAGGCAAGGCAAGGATAGGCCCGAAGGCCACGCAAGGCAAGGCAAGGCAAGGATAGGCCCGAAGGCCGCGCAAGGCAAGGCAAGGCAAGGATAGGCCCGAAGGCCGCGCAAGGCAAGGCAAGGATAGGCCCGAAGGCAAGGCAAGGCAAGGATAGGCCCGAAGGCCACGCAAGGCAAGGCAAGGCAAGGATAGGCCCGAAGGCCGCGCAAGGCAGGCTAGAGCAGGGAGCCCAGGTGAGCTCGATGCCGAAGCACCGAGGCAACTGTCAGGCAGGGTTAAGAGGGCACACCCAGAGCATAGAGTGGACATAGGAGATGGACTGGGCCTGTCAGGAAAGCCAGCACTAGAGGGACCCCTGGTGGTGAGGCGGTAGCACAGCAGCCACAGCCGTAACACTTCCTGCTTCAGATATATTTTTAAAAGTTTTTATTATGAATTTTTGCCTCTATGGTCAACTTCTTTTCAAATGTTCTCTTAGCCAGTCTTATCAATGTTTTTCATTTAACTTGCCAATGCATTTTATTTTTCCTTTTTTCATCAGATGGATCCTTTTTTCCAGTTTCTGAAAGAAGTTCTTTCGGATAAAATAGCTTCTTTCACCTCACCTTTTAACCATGCCGGCAATTGTTTGGCCTTCTTTCCATCTTTCTTAATGCGTGGAATACAAATGGTACCGGCGCTACCTTTGCCCTCACTATGTCGACATAGTGAGGGCAAAGGTAGCGCCAGCGTCATTTTGAATATTGGCAATACGGCCCGAGTGCAGAAGGTCGCTCCCGGACCCCCGCTGCACTTTTGGCAAGTCTTGTGGGGGTCAGGAGCCCCCCCAAGCTGGCCAAATGTCCCTGGGGGTCCAGCGGGGGTCCGGGAGCGATCTCCTGCACTCGTGACGTCGGGTCACAGGAACCAAAATTGTGCCGGCGCTACCTTTGCCCTGTCATATGATAAGGGCAAAGGGCCACCGGCGCCATTTCTATTAACACAGCCGTGGCCAGAGAGCGGGAGATCGTGCTGGGACCCCCCCCCACTGGACCCCAGGTAATTTAAAACATTTGGGGGGGGTCGGGAGGGGGGGATTTGTTTTAAAGGTTCGGGGTGGGTTTTAGGGTTGTTTTGGTGTGCCGGTTTTCCCGCCCTCCCTGATAAAACAAATTTTTAACCTAAAAAACAAAGACGATCAGATTCCCGCCCCCCCCCCCCCCCAGCCAAAATCGATCCTTAACACGATCGATCACACGATTCACATCCCTACTCTGTGATGTTGTTCCTGCTGTACTTTATCTACCTTAAGCACACGGATGCCACACACTTTCTTCTTGGCTGTTCTCTGAGAAGCTCATTGCTTTTGACCTCTTTCTGAGTGTCTCAAATCTTTATTCAATTGCTATTGCTTGCTACTTTGATAGAATTTTCCATTGAAAAAGATATTTGTTTGTTTTTGCTGCTATACCTGAAAGGCAGCCAGGCATTTTTTACTGCACTTTTTATATTGAACTACTTGTTGACTATCAGTTTCATACAGGTATTTAGCCATAGATGGAGTTAATTTACCACCCACTTTTGGTTGCATTCACAAACAACCTGACTCCGAGAAGCCCTGGTCCCGGCATGCCGGGGGCCACTACTACTACCGGCCTAACACCATCCGTGGGCTGAGCCTCATCTTGTCTTGCCTCCTTGTCTTTCTCCTATCAACACCACAGCGACCTGACTACCTCAGCTCTGCCAGCCTGTCTTGCCCTTATCAACTTTCTGCCACTCTGCATTGCTGCCATACACCAGACGACTCACTCTACTCCTTGTAGTGTTCTTACCACTATCATGGTTCCTCAGTGTGTTGGTGCTAGTCTTTCTGCTGTTTTGTCCCTTTATCGGCACCTTGTGGTTTTTTCTGACACTCTTTCTGCTTGCTATGTTCCCCCTTCATTGTGCTGAAGGATGTTGATGCCACTTATCTTGCCGCTTTGCCTCTTGTGCTGCCTTTGAGGGTTTATGCCATAAGAACATAAGGAAATGCCATACTGGGTCAGACCAAGGGTCCATCAAGCCCAGCATCCTGTTTCCAACAGTGGCCAATCCAGGCCATAAGAACCTGGCAAGTACCCAAAAACTAAGTCTATTCCATGTAACCATTGCTAATGGCAGTGGCTATTATCTAAGTGAACTTAATAGCAGGTAATGGACTTCTCCTCCAAGAACTTATCCAATCCTTTTTTAAACACAGCTATACTAACTGCACTAACCACATCCTCTGGTAACAAATTCCAGAGTTTAATTGTGCGTTGAGTAAAAAGAACTTTCTCCGATTAGTTTTTAAATGTGCCCCATGCTAACTTCATGGAGTGCCCCCTAGTCTTTCTACTATCCGAAAGAGTAAATAACCGATTCACATCTACCCATTCTAGACCTCTCATGATTTTAAACACCTCTATCATATCCCCCCTCAGTCGTCTCTTCTCCAAGCTGAAAAGTCCTAACCTCTTTAGTCTTTTATCGTAGGGAAGTTGTTCCATTCCCCTTATCATTTTGGTAGCCCTTCTCTGTACCTTCTCCATCGCAATTATATCTTTTTTGAGATGCGGCGACCAGAATTGTACACATTATTCAAGGTGCGGTCTCACCATGGAGCGATACAGAGGCATTATGACATTTTCCGTTTTATTCACCATTCCCTTTCTAATAATCCCCAACATTCTGTTTGCTTTTTTGACTGCCGCAGCACACTGAACTGACGATTTCAATGTGTTATCCACTATGACTCCTAGATCTCTTTCTTGGGTTGTAGCACCTAATATGGAACCCAACATTGTGTAATTATAGCATGGGTTATTTATCCCTATATGCATCACCTTGCACTTGTCCACATTAAATTTCATCTGCCATTTGGATGCCCAAATTTCCAGTCTCTCAAGGTCTTCCTGCAATTTATCACAATCTGCTTGTGATTTAACTACTCTGAACAATTTTCTGTCATCTGCAAATTTGATTATCTCACTCGTCGTATTTCTTTCCAGATCATTTATAAATATATTGAAAAGTAAGGGTCCCAATACAGATCCCTGGGGCACTCCACTGTCCACTCCTTTCCACTGAGAAAATTGTCCATTTAATCCTACTCTCTGCTTCCTGTCTTTTAGCCAGTTTGCAATCCATGAAAGGACATCACCACCTATCCCATGACGTTTTACTTTTCCTAGAAGCCTCTCATGAGGAACTTTGTCAAATGCCTTCTGAAAATCCAAGTATACTATATCTACTGGTTCACCTTTATCCACATGTTTATTAACGCCTTCAAAAAAGTGAAGCAGATTTGTGAGGCAAGACTTGCCCTGGGTAAAGCCATGCTGACTTTGTTCCATTAAACCATGTCTTTCTATATGTTCTGTGATTTTGATGTTTAGAACACTTTCCACTATTTTTCCTGGCACTGAAGTCAGGCTAACCGGTCTGTAGTTTCCCGGATCACCCCTGGAGCCCTTTTTATATATTGGGGTTACATTTGCTATCCTCCAGTCTTCAGGTACAATGGATGATTTTAATGATCAGTTACAAATTTTTACTAATAGGTCTGAAATTTCAATTTTTAGTTCCTTCAAAACTCTGGGGTGTATACCATCTGGTCCGGGTGATTTACTACTCTTCAGTTTGTCAATCAGGCCTACCACATCTTCTAGGTTCACCGTGATTTGATTCAGTCCATCTGAATCTTTACCCATGAAAACCTTCTCCATTACGGGTACCTCCCCAACATCCTCTTCAGTAAACACCGAAGCAAAGAAATCATTTAATCTTTCCACGATGGCCTTATCTTCTCTAAGTGCCACTTTGCCACAGTCTAAGTACCTTGGAGCTCTTTTCTCGTTCTGATGATTGCTCCCCAGAAGTTTCATCAGAATTGATAAGAAACCCCCTATTCTGCAGCCAAAATTAGGCTGCAAATACTTCCCCCATTTACTTTAATGACAAATGAAAAATGAATGAAACTAATAAACAAATTGATTTTTTCCTCTATGAAACTAATGAAATGAATTTGGATCCCTGCAAAACGAAAAATGTAACAAAATTAATGTTTTCCTTCTGCACATCCCTAATTATCTTTTCTTCCTCTGCCATTGTTGCCATTTCTGAACTTTTCTAGCTTGATGGAATTAAAAACAGATCACTTGTGGCATTGGCTAATGGTTTTGTTATAGTTCACCCAGTAATGTGGATATACAAACAGTAGCAGTCACTTTTGTTATGAAACAAAGCAAACCCTGCCATGCTGATGAGAGGTATTTAGTGTTACAATCTACCTAATATTGTAGATACCCACACAAAGAAAGCAAACAACCACTTTTATTATGAAAAAAAGCACATACTGCTGTTCTGTTGTGCTATGTGTTTGCTGCTGTATTAAACTAAATAACACAAGCATACGCTGAAAGAGGAAACACTGCTGACTGTATAGTTCTTCCTCTCACAGTGAACATGGATCTTTTCTATGTGCTGAAAAGTGCAGAAAATGACAAACTGTGTATCTGCACTCTGCATTATAGCATTGTTACATCTACTGATATTCTGTAACAGATATTTGTATAGTATCTCCTAACAAACACTGATAAGATACAAAAGTCAACATCCCACCTGGCTTTCCATTATCTCAGTCTTTTTAGAAATATTTCCTCTCTCTCTAAACATTGAAGTGTTTCAGAACAAAATTTCTCTTCTTTCTCTGAAATCAAATAGAGAAATGACTTCAAATAAAATGGTGACAATTTTCCTTTCTGTTACAGGAAGTGGGATAGACTGGTTGAGAAAGTACTTCATTTTCAATATGAGGAATCCTCTGAGCTTTATAAAACATATGATTTGCCATACTGGGTCAGACCAAGGGTCCATCAAGCTCAGTATCCTGTTTTCAACAATGGCCATCCTATGAAACAGGTACATTAGGATTCAATAAGATAGATAGATTCCATGCTGCTTATCCCAGGGATAAGCTGTGGATTCCCCAAACACAATTAAATATAAGTATGAGGGATGTGAATCATTTTTGAATGATTAAAATTATCGTCAGATAATTTTAAAATCGTTCTAAATCGTTAGAGTGCACGATACAATACAAATGCCCCCGATTTATCGTCAGGGGCATTTGTATTGTATCATTAAATAGGGCACGAGAATTATTTGGGGGAGGGCGGGAAAACCGGCACACCAAAACAACCCCTAAACCCACCCCGACCCTTTAAAACCAATTCCTTACCCTCCCCCACCCTCTTGTCACAGGGAGCGACCGTCGCTCCCTGTGACAAAGTGAGGGCAAAGGCGATCAACTGCCAGTATGGCGCCGATCGCCTTTGCCCTCACTATGTCACAGGGAGCGACGGTCGCTCCCTGTGACATAGGGGGTAATTTTCAAAAGGAGTTACACATGTAAATGTAACTACTATTGTAGCAATTTTCAAAAACCATTTACTGGAGTAAAGTGCACTTACACAAGTAAATCCTATGGACAATTCAATGGCATATATTATAGCAATTTTCAAAAGCCCACTTACTCAAGTAAAGTGCATTTACTCGAGTAAAACCCTGTTTTACTCGAGTAAATGCTTTTTAAAATCAGGCCCATAGTGAGGGCAAAGGCGATCGGCGCCATTTTGAAACCTCCAGCACTGGCACCGGCACCGAGGGTATGATTGAAGGGATGGCTCCCGGACCCCCCGCTAGACCACCAGGTACATGTAAAAGGTTTTTGGGGGGGTCAGGAGGGTGGGAGAAGCAAAGGGGTAATTTGTAAAGGGTCGGGTGGGGTTTTTTTTTATCGGGCCATCGGCGCCATTTTTATCAGTGGTAGCCAAAATGGCGCCGATGGCCCGAGAGCGGGAGATCGCGCAGGGACCCTCCTCCCCCCACTGGATCACTAGGTAATTTAACATTTTGGGGGGGGGGGGGGTTCGGGAGGGTGGGAGAACAAAGGGGTCATTTGTAAAGGGTCGGGGTGGGGGTTGTTTTATCTGCTCAGGCCTCACTAAACAATTAACAATGTGAATTGGAATCGGAACCAATTCCAATTCACATCTTTAATGATCCAATTTTTTTTTCCCACCATCCGAACCTGATCGTTAAAATGATCGAGCACACGATTCACATCTCTAAAAAGTATATGGACTTTTCTTCCAGGATCTTGTCCAAATCTTTTTTAAACCCAGATACACTAACAGCATTTACCACTTGGGATGTGAATCGTTTTTGAACGATTAAAATTATCGTCAGATAATTATCGTCAGATAATTTTAAAATCGTCCAAAATCATTAGAGTGCATGATACAATACAAATGCCCTCGATTTATCATCAGGGGCATTTGTATTGTATCGTTAAATAGGGCGCGGGAAAACTGGCACACCAAAAAACCCCTAAAACCCACGCCGAACCTTTAAAACAAATCCCCCACCCTCCCGAACCCTCCCCCAAAATGTTTTAAATTACCTGGGGTCCAGTGGGGGGGGGGGGGCTCCCGGAGCGATCTCCCGCTCTCTGGCCACGGCTGCGTTGAGAGAAATGGTGCCGGTGGCCCTTTGCCCTTATCATGTGACAGGGCAAAGGTAGCGCCGGCGCCATTTTGGTTCCTGGTTCCCGATGTCACGCGTCCAGGAGATCGCCTGCGGACCCCCGCTGGACTCCCAGGGACTTTTGACCAGCTTGGGGGGGCCTCCTGACCCCCACAAGACTTGCCAAATGTCCAGCGGGGGTCCGGGAGTGACCTCCTGCATGCGGGCCGTATTGCCAATCTTCAAAATGGCACCGGCGCTACCTTTGCCCTGTCACATGATAAGGGCAATGGGCCACCGGCGCCATTTCTCTCAACGCAGCCATGGCCAGAGAGAGGGAGATCTCATCGGGACATCCTCCCCACTGGACCCCAGGTAATTTAAAACATTTGGGGGGGGGGGGGTTCGGGAGGGTGGGGGATTTGTTTTAAAGGTTCGGGGTAGATTTTAGGGTTTTTTGGTGTGGCGGTTTTCCCGCCCTCCCCCGATTTACGATTTTTAACAATTAAAGAAAAAAAAAAACACGACTATAAGATTTCCCTCTCCCCCCAGCCAAAATTGATCGTTAAGACGATCGATCACACGATTCACACCCCTATTTACCACATCCTCTTGCAAGATTTTCCAGAGTTTAATTATGTATTGAGTAAAAAAAATATTTTCTCCCATTTGTATTAAATATATTGCCAAATAACTTCATTGAATAGCCCCTAGCCTTTGTACTACGTGGAAGAGTAAACTCTTCACATTTGCCCATTCCTCTCACTCATTATTTTAAAGATCTCTATCATATTTCCCCTCAGTCATCTCTTCTTCAAGCTGAAAAGTCCTAACATCTTTAGCATTTCTTCATAGGGGAATCATTCCATCCCCTTTATCATGTTGGTTGCCCTTCTAATTCTGCTATATCTCTTATAAGATATGGTGAATTGCACACAATACTCAAGGTGCAGTCACAGCATAGAGTGATACAAAGACATTATGCTATTCTCTGTTTCATGATCTATTCCTTTCCTAATACTTCTTCTATTTGCTTTCTTGGCCATTGCCACACACTGAGCAGAGGATTTCAACATTAGGGATGTGAATCGGGCTTCGAACGATTGAAAATATCGTCGATATTTTCAAAATCGTCAGAAATCGAGGGCTCCCCCAAAACGATAGGAAAACCCCACGATATTGTTCATGGGGGTTCTCTTATCGTTTTGGGGGAGGGTGGGGAAAATGGCACACAAAAATAACCCCTAAACCCACTCCGACCCTTTAAAACTAATCCCTTAGCTTCCCTCACCCTCCCGACCCCCCAAAAAGCTTTTTACAGGTATCTGGTGGTCCAGTGGTGGTCCCGGGAGCGATCTCCCACTCCTGGGCCATCGGCTGCCACTAATCAAAATGGCGCCGATGGCCCTTTGCCCTTACCATGTGACAGGGTATCCGTGCCATTGGCCGGCCCCTGTCACATGGTAGGAGCACTGGATTGCCCACACCATTTTTAAAGATGGCGCCAGCCATCTAGTGCTCCCTCCATGTGATAGGGGCCGGCCAATGGCACAGATACCCTGTCACATGGTAAGGGAAAGGCCATCGGCGCCATTTTTATTAGTGGCAGCCGATGACCCGAGAGTGGGAGATCGCTCCCAGGACCCCCACTGGATCATCAGGTACTTGTAAAATGTTTTTTTGGGGGGTCAGGAGGGTGGGGGAATCTAAGGAATTAGTTTTAAAGGGTCAGGGTTGGTTTTTTGTTTATCGGCTCGGGTGCAGCCGATAAAAAAAAACCGCGATCGGGCCGGATGAAAAAAAAACACGATGTGAATTGGAATTGGAATCCGAACCAATTCCGGTTCTGATTCACATCTCTATTCAACATACTATCCACAATCACACCTAGATCCCTTTCCTGGGCGGTGATTCCAAATTTTGGAACTTTGCATTGTGCGTAGCTATAGTTTGGGTTGCTCTTCCCCTACATGCCTCACTTTGCAATTACACCAAATAAGCCCAAACAATATTCCAGAAACCTCCAAACTGTAAACAAACATGAAAATCAAAGGTAACTGGTACAATTTTATATTCAATACAAATCATGAACCTTATGAACAATCTCTAAAACTTTTCTTGTAGGACCTCTAACTCGATGAGTTTGTCAATCATTCAAACTCATACTTGGGTGAAATGGTCCAGTTACTTTATTAATCAATTATCAATTTTTAGTTTCATCATTTTTTAGACCCAGCCAAGGTCATAGTTAATAAAATGCTAAAACATAATTTTGTATCATCAGCAAATTTTATTAACCCCACTTATAATTCCCATCTCAAACTAATTTATAAATATGTTAAAAAGCAGTAGGGATGTGAATCGTTTTTTGACGATTTAAAATATCGTCCGATATATTTTAAATCGTCAAAAATCGTTAGAGCCGCGATACAATAACAATTCCCCCGATTTATCGTCAAAAAATTGTAAATCGGGGGAAGGGGGAGGGCGGGAAAACCGGCACACTAAAACAACCCTAAAACCCACCCCAACCCTTTAAAATAAATCCCCCACCCTCCCGAACCCCCCCAAAATGCCTTAAATTACCTGGGGTCCAGAGGAAGGGTCCCGGTGTGATCTTTTACTCTCGGACCTCCGGGTGCGTTGTAGAAATGGCGCCGGCGCTATCTTTGCCTTGTCATATGACAGGTCAAAGGTAGCGCCGGCGCCATTTTGTTTTTTGTCCCCCGACGTCAGGGGGTCTGGGAACGACTTCCTGCATGCGAATCGTTTTTCCGTACGGAAAATGGCGCCGGCCATACAGTGTATGGCCGGTGCCATTTTCCGTACGGAAAAACGATTCGCGGTAGGAGATCGCTCCCGGTCCCCCGCTGGACCCCCAGAGACTTTTGGCCAGCTTGGGGGGGGCCTCCTGACCCCCACAAGACTTGCCAAAAGTCCAGCGGGGGTCCGGAACAACCTCCTGCAGTCGAATCGTTTTGCGTGCAGGAAGTCGTTCCCGGACCCCCACTGGACTTTTGGCAAGTCTTGTGGGGGTCAGGAGGCCCCCCCAAGCTGGCCAAAAGTCCCTGAGGGTCCGGGAGTGATCTCCTACACTCCTGATGTCGGGGGACAAAAAACAAAATGGCGCCGGCGCTACCTTTGACCTGCCATATGATAAGGCAAAGGTAGCACCGGCGCCATTTCTACAACGCACCCAGAGGTCCGAGAGTAAAAGATCACACCGGGACCCTTCCTCTGGACCCCAGGTAATTTAAGGCATTTTGGGGGGGTTTGGGAGGGTGGGGGATTTATTTTAAAGGGTCAGGGTGGGTTTTAGGGTTGTTTTAGTGTGCCGGTTTTCCCGCCCTCCCCCTTCCCCTCCCCCCCACTGGACCCCAGGTAATTTAAGCCATTTTGGGGGGTTCGGGAGGGTGGGGGATTTATTTTAAAGGGTCGGGGTGGGTTTTAGGGATGTTTTAGTGTGCCGGTTTTCGATTTACACGATTTACACGATATTTAAAAAACCCAAACTGCGATGATCCGATTCCCTCCCCCTCCCAGCCGAAATCGATCGTTAAGACGATCGATCACACGATTCACATCTCTAAAAAGCAGTGGTTCTAGTACAGATCCCTGGGGCACTGCACTATTCACCTTTCTCAATTGAGCAAAATGAATATTTAGACCTCTTTTCTGTTTCTATCTTTATACAGATATCAATCCACAGTAGAACATTGCATCCTATCCTATGACATTTTAATTTCCTCAAGAGTCTCTAATGTGGTACTTTATCAAACACTTTCTGAAAATACAGATATTCTATATCAGCTGGATCACCTTTATCCACGTTTATTATTTCCTTCAAAGAATGTAGCAAATTGGTGAGTCAAAGACTTTCCTTAGCTATTCCATATTGTCCCATTAAACAAGGTCTAGCTTTATGTTCAATAATTTTGTGCTTTAGGATAGTTTCAAATATGTTTTCCAGCACTGACGTCAGGCTTACCAGTCTGTAGTTTCCTGGATCACCCCTTGAACCCTTTCTAAAAACCAGCATCATCTTGGCCACCCTCCAATCTTTAGCTACTGTAGCTGATTCTGATAGTTGACAGATTACTAAGAGAAGATCTACATTTTCATTTTCAGTTCTTTCAGCACTATGGGATATATACCAACTAGTCCAGGTGATTTGATAATTTTTTTTGGTTTGTCAATTTGCCCTCAGGCTCCCTGAGATTTGTCTCAGTTCCTATGAATCATCACCTTTAAATATCATTTCTGGCATGGGTATATGACTAAGGTACTCTAGTTTCACTATCTACATGTAACATAAGAACATAAGAAAATGCCATACTGGGTCAGACCAAGGGTCCATCAAGCCCAGCATCCTGTTTCCAACAGTGGCCAATCCAGGCCACAAGAACCCGGCAAGTACCCAAAAACTAAGTCCATTCCATGCTACCATTGCCAATGGCAGTGGCTATTCTCTAAGTGAACTTAATAGCAGGTAATGGACTTCTCCTCCAAGAACTTATCCAATCCTTTTTTAAACACAGCTATACTAACTGCACTAACCACATCCTCTGGCAACAAATTCCAGAGTTTAATTGTGCGTTGAGTAAAAAAGAACTTTCTCCGATTAGTTTTAAATGTGCCCCATGCTAACTTCATGGAGTGCCCCCTAGTCTTTCTACTATCCGAAAGAGTAAATAACCGATTCACATCTACCCGTTCTAGACCTCTCATGATTTTAAACACCTCTATCATATCCCTCCTCAGTCGTCTCTTCTCCAAGCTGAGAAGTCCTAACCTCTTTAGTCTTTCCTCATAGGGGAGTTGTTCCATTCCCCTTATCATTTTGGTAGCTCTTCTCTGTACCTTCTCCATCGCAATTATATCTTTTTTGAGATGCGGCAACCAGAATTGTACACATTATTCAAGGTGCGGTCTCACCATGGAGCGATACAGAGGCATTATGACATTTTCCGTTTTATTCACCATTCCCTTTCTAATAATTCCCAACATTCTATTTGCTTTTTTGACTGCCGCAGCACACTGTACCGACGATTTCAATGTGTTATCCACTATGACACCTAGATCTCTTTCTTGGGTTGTAGCACCTAATATGGAACCCAACATTGTGTATTTATAGCATTGGTTATTTTTCCCTATATGCATCACCTTCACTTATCCACATTAAATTTCATCTGCCATTTAGATGCCCAATTTTCCAGTCTCACAAGGTCTTCCTGCAATTTATCACAATCTGCTTGTGATTTAACTACTCTGAACAATTTTGTGTCATCTGCAAATTTGAGTATCTCACTCTTGTATTTCTTTCCAGATCATTTATATATATATATATATATATATTTTTTTTTTACATTTAAAAGATATTTCTACATTTAAAATATATTTTGTAGAAAAATATTTTTTTAAATTGATTTCAAATTAAAATATGCATACCCTAAACATTAGACACAGTTTTCATGATTCACCCATAAGGAAAATATATATTATATTAATTGAAGTAGAGTACACAGACTTTTTCAGTAAACAGAATCAAGCTTATAATCAAGATACCATCATAAGAACATAACCATTTCAAAAATGTCTTTAATTATTCAAGTTCATTTACATACAGAACTTTCTAACCGTAAAATATAAAAATTAACAAGTATGACCTTTTAGTGTCATTGAGTCTCTTGTTATAATCTTTCCTTGTTCAATAATGTTTAGGTTTTTCATTCAAAGAACAGCACTGCTTATTTCTGAAATTTATGGAGCAGCAACAATGTTATTTATCTTACAAAAAGAAGCCAACATGACCATTTCCCTGCCACATACAAGCTGCACCAGGGCTGGCTCCAAGACCTAATTCTTCAGTAGCCTCCATCTGCCCATGTCTGAAAGGCTATAAAGCCTGTGCTGTGTGATGCTCGGTGTCTCACCTGACTGTGTCCTCCATTCCACTGGATTCTCCCTTCATCAACAATGAGCTCCTTGCCTTTGGGGGAACGCGCATCGTAAGTTCCCACCTGCACATATCTGCTGCTGCCATTTGGGTACAACTGCCAGTTCAAAATATCAAGAGAGAGTGGTACATCCCCATTCTCATCAAAAAAGATCTCTTCTCCAGCAGTGTTCTTAAAATGCACATTTTTAACATAGTGAAGGAACTGAAATGCAGAAACACAGACAGACAATGTGTTTTTGTATTACAATTAGTAAGGGTTTGCTAAGAGAAACATGATTCAATGAGTCTCATGACTGGGAGATGGCCATCAAGAATAGGAAAAGCAGGAAAGGAGAAGGTAGGACACTTTTTGTAAAGAACAATAACATTAAAGCAACCTGAATGCATGGGGAAAGGTAAATATGAAGTGGGTCATCTTGGAAAGGGGGTATAAAACAGGGGTGGGCAATTCCGGTCTTTGAGGGCCGCAAACCAGTCGGGGTTTCTGAGGTAGACTGCATGCAAATCTATCTTATGCACATTCCTTAGGGATCCCCTAAAAACATGACTGGTTTTCTGTCCTCAAGGACCGGAATTGCCCACCCCTGTTATAAGAGATGATATAAATAAGACTTCAGTGAAATGAGAAGTGGAAGATTTTATTTATTTATATTCTGCTTTTTGGCACTTGAAAGCAAATTACATTCAGGTTTTTCCCAAGAGGGCTTATAATCTATTGGGTCAATTTAAAAAAAGGTGCTCATGGGGAAAACAGGAGTTAGGTGTGTGGCTGGGCCTTGGCCGCAAATATGGAATCTATGAGGGAGGGGGCAATACTAGATCTGCTACATACAAATAGGGAAAATATTTCTAATGTCCAGGTAAATGGTCAACTGATCCCCAGTGATCATCAATGTTGTATAAGAGCCATATATAATCTCAATAACTGCCCAAATTGTTCTGAGAAATGCATACACACAAATGTTCCTCACAGAACAGTAAATCACTTAGTAATCTGAATATACCTCATTATAACCTCAGGGGTAGATTTTTAAAAAATGCGCGATCGCGTACTTTTGTTCGCACACCAGGCACAAACAAAAGTACGCTCGATTTTATAAGATACGCGCGTAGCCGCGCGTATCTTATAAAATCCTGGATTGGCGCGTGCAAGGCTGCCGATTTTGGGCAGCCGGTGCGCGCCGGGCCACGCAGCCTGCCTCCGTTCCCTCCGAGGCCGCTCCGAAATCGGAGCGGCCTCGGAGGGAACTTTCTTTTGCCCTCCCCTCACCTTCCCCTCTCTTCCCCTACCTAACCCGCCCCCCCGGCCCTATCTAACCCCCCCTTCCTTTATCCGTGGATTTACGCCTCCCAGAGGGAGACGTAAATCCACGCGCGCCAGCGGGCTGCTGGAGTGCCGAGACTCGACCCTGGGCGGTTCCGGAGGGCGCGACCACGCCCCCGGAACGCCCCAAGCCGAAACCACGCCCCCTGGCCCGCCCCCGAAACACCGCGTCCCGCCCCCAAAATGCCGCATCGATCGGCCCCGCCCCCGGCACACCCCCGACACCCCCCCAAAAAAAACCCCGGGACTTACGCGAGTCCCGGGGCTCTGTGCGCGCCAGCGGCCTATGGAAAATAGGCGCGCTGGCGCGCAAGGCCCTGCTCGCGTAAATCCGCCCGGATTTACGCGAGCAGGGCTTTTAAAATCCGCCCGTCAGTTAACAACTTTGTATGCTTTTATTTCTCTCAAAATAGAAAAAGATAGACTTCTTGTTAACTTTTCCCCTCATACACACCCCCTGTAATAAAAACAGAGAAAAAGTAGAAAAAGATAGAAACGGCTAAAAAGGTCCACGTTGAAAATATTATTGTACACGGCTTATAAAGTTCAAACTTAATTTATCCTGGCAAGCCACTTCTGTTCAGCACAGCAGTAAACACCAAGTGAAGAAGAATCAAGAATCCAAATGATTCTTTAAGTAATATGGAACATGGCCATAAAACGGCCCAAATTCCCAGCAATTCAAACGTTTCTTTTATAATTCCAAAAACTACCGATCAGTCATTTAAGCTGTTTAGGATGTTTAAGAGTTGTCGGCAGAACACTCAATAGAGGAAACAACCCCACCATAAGGCATTAATATACAGTGTCAGCTTAATAAACTACCAGAGGCCTCCACATCGCTTGGCACCTATTCTCCACTATTCCATTGTTAACCAAAATGTCAGCTTATTACAGTGGATCGAGCCGTCATGTAGCATTCATTCCCTCAAGCAGTCATGTGGCATTCATTCCCGATGCTGCAGAGTTTGGGCAGACCAACTGAGTGCATCAGGGAAACAATATCACTTACAGCCTCGGTGCCACCAGAGGACCTCAATGGGTTTTTGACCATGCTAGCCAAGTCCTTCTCTCCTGCCTGAACCACACCCAGATTCCTGTCCTACTTCACCCTGTCTGTTCTTCTCCTAAAAGCTTTTGGCATCTAATCCACCTTGGCTCCCTAGTTTAGCCACTTTTACTTTGCGGCCTTCCAAGACTTTTCCTTGTTTTCCTGTGTGGCATCTGGGCCTTCTGATCTCTGTTCTGCCTTGTTTGCTCCTGTGGCCCTTGGGCCTTCTGTTCCCACTTGTTCCCTGTTTGCTCTGTGACATGCGAGCCTTCTGATTCTGTTCCTATCCTGTGGCCTCCAGGCCTTCTGCCTGTATCCTGACTTCCTGTCTAGCCCTGAGACTCCCTATTTCTAGGTCTCTCTCTCTCTCATATCCCTCAAGGCCTTCCTTGCCTACATTTTCTTCAGGAACTCTATGTTCCATGTTCTGTGTAGTCCTTGTCCTGGTTTGTCCTGTCTTGTCCAAGTCTGTCTTGCCCTAGTCCCTGTTCCAGTATTCAAGTTCCATGCTTAGCTTCATCCAGTTCCATGCTTGCCAGTATTCTGTTCTTGTGTTCCAGTTCCTCCCTTACCTGCACCCTGTTCCAGTGCTCCAGTTCCATGCTTACCTGCACCCTGTTCCAGTGCTCCAGTTCCATGCTTACCTGCACCCACCTCCAATTTCTTCCAGTCCACTCCTATCTATATTCAGTTCCACTCTTACCCACTTGATGTTCCAGTGTTCCAGTCCACTCTTACCTACACCCAGCTCCAGCCTGTTTCAGTTGTTCCAGGTCCACACCAGCCTGTACACTATTCCAGAGCTCTAGCCCAGGTGGCACCTTGTTTCTGAACTCCAGCTCAGCCTGAAGCTTGTCCTGAACTCCAGCCCAGCTTGCACCTTGTTCCTTGCTTCAGCCTCACTGGACTATCCACACTCTGTTTCTAGACCTGTGTGACTCCAGGAGGTAGTTTCTATAATACTCCCCCCCTCACAGCAGCCCACACAACATTTTGGTTGTGTGGATGTGAGCCTTCACCCTCAAAATTGTTACCTCCTTGTGGTTATGGAAGCTGGTCTCATTCCCAGAAAGGAGACTGATTACCATGTGTGTGCAATCTATTGCATCCCCCCTCCAAACTGATGGAAAATGAGCAATGTCATAAAACTATATCATTGTTTGCAGTTGTCTGTTATTGGGTAAATAAATATATTTATTACTTCTCCTGAGGAAAGTACCCAGAGCCTGATCAATCCAGAGGGAGGTGACTACTGACTTTTTTTTCCACCTATGATCCCCAAAATAAGTCTGGCAGATACTAATTTTGGAAAAGGCAAGGGCTGGGGTGAATTTGAAGTGGGATGGGAAAGCATGGCCTCCCTGTGTGGAAGAGAGCAGATCTTACTCCAATTTCTGACAGAGGTATAAAATGGTTTCTTTATTGAACATGAACCTGCTGATGACTTGATGCCTGTTTGGGGCATGTATACCCTCTCCATGGGGTATCTCCTCCTACTCTGTTGTTTCTCCCTCCATATATGCTGCTTCTATGGGGCGAGTCCCAAATTGTCACTACTGTATATGCTGACAAAAAAAATTATCTGACATAAGCAGTATTGACATTTGGCCTATATTTCTCTGCACTTGATGCAGAGATGATGGACTTTTCTGATCAGGCAACATATTTATTTATTTATTTTAGTTAATTGTTTTTATATACCGGGATACGTTGGGAACATCATCCCGGTTCACAGATTACTGAACATAGCAACAAGCTTTACATAGAATGAGTTACAAGGAGAACGTTAATAAAAGGGAATCGTGATAAACATGTGCAAGTAAAACAGGCAATACAGAGAAACTAGTTACAAATTAAACGTTGGTATAAGGCAGTTATGATTAAGTTTGGTTGGTATAAGGCAGTCGTGAATAAATTAGCATTGGTATAAACATGTGCAAGTAAAACAGGCAATACAGATAAACTAGTTACAAATTAAACGTTGGTATAAGGCAGTTATGATTAAGTTTGGTTGGTATAAGGCAGTTGTGAATAAATTAGCATTGGTATAAGGTAGTCATGAATAAATTAGGTTATTAAAAGTTTAGGTTTTATAGAGAGTTAGATAGTGACAGGAGTGGAGTGTTAATAGTGGGTAACATAGTGGGGAGAGGGAGGCAAAGTGTGCAGGAGAACACTTGGCACAAAAGGTGGCTGGGAGTAGAGGGGGGGGGGAGAGGAGGGGTGAATTAGCTGGGGTATCCTGGATATTTCAAAAGGGATTCAAAGGAGCAAAGAGGAAAATGAGGAAATTATGAGGGGGGTTAGGTGAAGGCCTGTTTGAAGAGCCAGGTCTTGAGGTTCTGTTTGAATCTTTTATGACAGGATTCTAAGCGAAGGGTTGGAGGCATTTTGTTCCAGAGGGCGGGTCCAGCTAGGGAGAGAGCACGTGCCCTGGTGGATTTAAGTTTGGACATCTTAGGAGAGGAAGTATGCATAGTGGCATGTATCTGACTTATCTGTTCTACAAGGAAAGACTATTTACAGGGCCTCTAACAATTCGTTCCCCTCCCCCAGACAAACATATTCCCATACAAACCTCTTTTATATATTGAGTTCATTTCACATCCAAGTTCTGGAAGAATGTGTTCCAAAAATTTAACATCACCCTTGACTTCTCAGCTGCCTACCATCCTTAGTCAAATGGACAGACTGAGAGGATAAATCAAATCTTAAAATTATTTCTACGGGAGTACATGAATTAACACCAAAACAATTGGGTTTCCCTGCTGCCACAGGCAGAGTTCTGCCACAATAACCACAGAAGTGAATTCATGGACTCATATTCATTCACTATCATGTATGGGAGGCATTCCGAGATCCATTTTTACATGCGACTGACTGCACCTTGCCCAGTGGCAGAAAACATTGCTCAGAACCTCTGCAAGGTATAGCAGGGAAGTTGTCAACTACTTATCAAGGCAGCAGAATGATAGAAGAAGGGAGCTGATACAAAATGCCATCCTGCACCTCAGTTCAAGCCAGGGGAAAAGGTCTGGCTCAGCAATCAAAATCTCCACTTAAAGACTCCTAGTGAAGTTCTCTCCTCACTTCTTTGGGCCTTTCCTAATACTCCACCAACTGGAATCTGTCACATATAGCTCAAGTTACCTCCCATCTTACGGACACACAACTCCTTCCATGTGTCCCTACTGAAAGATCTGGTACTTTCGTGGGAATCATGGCAGGCTCCCAGCCCAATACTCGTACCAATAGATCCAGATAAAGAATATGAAGGTCAAGAAATTCTGGACGCTAAGAAAACTCCATTATCTAATCTCTTGGAATGGGTATGGTCCAGAGGAAATAATGTGGGAACCTGCCAAAAATATATAAGCTCCACAACTCAACAGGAGTTTCCAATGCCTCTTTCTCGATAAGCTCAAGTCAAAAGGCTTAGGAAGGTGGTTTAGAAGAGGGGGGTACTGTAACCCTCAGCAACAACTCTGCAGTAAGCTCTCATATACCACAGAATGCCACCATGCTGCCGGGATGCCCATACAGCCATTTGCTTCTTAAGCATGCACTAATCAATCTTGTAGGCTCCATAGGAGCAGCCGTCCCAGATGACATCAGACACATCAGCCATTTTGCCAGCTCTGCAGTGAGACTTCACCTCAGCAAGAGGCCTTCCTGTTTCTAGCAGGCTTTTATGTCCTTGTCCAATTACTTGCCTTCCTCCTCTACTTTGTTCCAGCTTTTGACTTGCTCTGCTCAGATTCCTATTTTATTTGCTCCCTCCAACTGTCCTCTTGCTACTGACTTTGGCATCCAGTTGAATATCACTCTGTCTGGTCACCTCCTGCCGTAACCCTCAGCTTGGATATTGACTCTGTCTGACTGCCTCATGAATTCACCCTCCACTTGGCTCCCACAAACTGACATGCCATGACTCATCTAGGTGTGGATATTCTCCTAAGCCCTGCCTGCCTCAGAAACTAAAGGCTCAAACTCCTGGGGTAAAGACTGGCATTGGTGAAGCCTTTCTTGCAGTCCACTCAATAACACATCTGCCTGCTGCCAGCATGGGCCCAGCCATGCCTCATGAGCTGGACAGTACAAACTCCACTGCAGCCCACAAACTGACATGCCATGACATGAATCAGGATTATGTACTAGGGATGTGAATCGTTTTTCAACGATTAAAATTATCGTCCGATAATGTTTATATCGTCTTAAATCGTTATAGAACACGATACAATAGAAATTCTAACGATTTATCGTTAAAAATCGTTAAATCGTGTTAGTGCGCACTAACTCGAGTTAGTGCGCACTAACTCCCCGTTAGTGCGCACTAACTCGATTTAGTGCGCACTAACTGAAAATGATACAAATAAACACTTTCCAGGTCACTGAAGGTCAGTTAGGAATGAATATGTGTTCCTATTGGCTGGCTGCCCTCTTATCTATTGATGTTACCAAGGTTACCACTGAGGTGATGGTTGGGGGGATGGGAAATGGAACTGGAAACTAACGAACACCAACAGAAAATGAAACAAAGTGTTCACACTTCCCAGGTCAGTAAAGGTCACTTAGGAATGAATATGTATGTATGTATTCCTATTGGCTGGCTGTGCTCTTATCTATTGATGTTACCAAGGCTAATACTGAGGTAATGGTTGGGGGGATGTGAAATGGAAACAGTTGGAAGCTTGACAAAAAAAGTAATGTAATGATCAGCACTCACGTGACTAGAACTTGTTTGTTTATTATTTTTGTTAGCAGGCACCTGAAATGCTAGTGCATGTTGAATTTGCCAATCACTGTGCATTTTAGAAAGGTGGTCCTGGCTGGAACTGTACACAGTTCAAATATATGTAATTGATTGTTGGTAAGTGTATTTTTTAAGTAGCCACACTGGCACAAGTATGTTTACTTTTCCTCCTACTTAACTCACTAGCTCAGCTTTGTAAGAAGGGCTTCTCTGCTTGTGTGTTGTTTTTGTTTGGTGTGAGGAGAGCAGAAACATCAGATCTTTATTCAATCTACTACAGTCATCTCTTACAGTGCCCTATCCCTATTAATACCAGGAGTGTTGTGATCTTCCTGCACACAGTGCCCTAACCCTGATACCAGTCTGAGACAGCTCCCTCCCTGCATTACTAGTGAGAGGCTGGCTTCACAGACAGGGGGGAGCTGCCTGACCCTCACTCCTGACTTCCCCCATGTCCCAGCTAGTGAATGGTGTGTGGGTGAGGGGGGGGGGGGAGGATGGTGAAGTCTGAGACAGCTCCCTCCCTGCATTACTAGTGAGAGGCTGGCTTCACAGACAGGGGGGAGCTGCCTGACCCTCACTCCTGACTTCCCCCATGTCCCAGCTAGTGAATGGTGTGTGGGTGAGGGGGGGGGGGGGAGGATGGTGAAGTCTGAGACAGCTCCCTCCCTGCATTACTAGTGAGAGGCTGGCTTCACAGACAGGGGGGAGCTGCCTGACCCTCACTCCTGACTTCCCCCATGTCCCAGCTAGTGAATGGTGTGTGGGTGAGGGGGGGGGGAGGATGGTGAAGTCTGAGACAGCTCCCTCCCTGCATTACTAGTGAGAGGCTGGCTTCACAGACAGGGGGGAGCTGCCTGACCCTCACTCCTCCGGGGTATTGTGATCTTCCTGCACACAGTGCCCTATCCCTGATACCAGGGGTGTTGTGATCTTCCTGCATGCAGTGCCCTATCCCTATTAATACCAGGAGTGTTGTGATCTTCCTGCATGCAGTGCCCTATCCCTATTAATACCAGGAGTGTTGTGATCTTCCTGCATGCAGTGCCCTATCCCTGATACCGGGATGTGTGCAAGAAGATCACAACACCCCCGGTATCAGGAATAGGGCACTGTGTGCAGGAAGATCACAACACCCCCAGTATCAGGAATAGGGCACTGTGTGCAGGAAGATCACAACACCCCTGGTATTAGGGATAGGGCACTGTGTGCAGGAAGATCACAACACTCCTGGTATTAATAGGGATAGGGCACTGTGTGCAGGAAGATCACAATACCCCTGGTAACAGGGTTAGGGCACAAGTTCTAGTCACATTGACTGATCACATTACTTGTTTTGTCAAGCTACCAACTGTTTCCATTTCCCATCCCCCATATACTGTCAGTAGGAAACTTGGTAACATGAATAAATAAGAGGGCAGCCAATAGGAATACATATTCATTCCTAAACTGACCTTAACTGACCTGAAAAGTGTCAAATTGTATCATTTTCAGTTAGTGCGCACTAACTCGAGTTAGTGCGCACTAATCGGAAAAAACGATTTTTAACGATTTTTTAACTAAAAAATCGTGCCTAAGACAATTTTCTTGCCCTGCCACACGATTTCTATTGTTAAGACGATATGGAAAATGATTCACATCCCTATTATGTACATACATATGCTATTGTATACTATACCAATTTTTGAGACTTGCAGCCTTGATTAAACATGCCGCTGGAGAAAATGGTATAACAGAGGTCAAGCGCTGTGTACGCTTGCCGCACTGAAGGAAGAAATAACCATTCTCTATGTGCATGTTTCACTCTTAGATAAGCCTTCTGAACACATTTTGCAGGATAACCTCTAGATAAAAACCTCTCTCCTAGAGTTCTAGCTGGTTGGCAAAACTCATCAGTAGTAGTGCCTAATTATCTGGCTCGAAAAAATTGACTGGCTGGTAAATTTCTTTGAGATGCAGAGGATGTGCACTCGAGAAGTGTAGTAAAGTATTACTACATTCAACTTTCCAAAATAAAGTTGTCTAAAAACCTGTAGATGTGCTCATGATCATAATACCCAAAAATGCAATTTTTTGGTCTTGGATTTTACTGTAAACTTTTAGTGATGATTGCGTGAATTGAGCCAAGCTAAAAAATCGTGAAAACGAGAACATGTCCCTCCAAATCATAAAAATATCATCAATATAACACTTCCAGAGTAAAATGGAAGAACAAAATGAATGTTCTTGTTCTATCCAATGGGATTCAAAATTACCCATGTACAAGTTTGCCAAATTATGGGCCATAGTGCCCCCCCCCCTTCCCCAGCTGTGCCACACATCTGTTGAAAGAATCAGGGTTCAAAGGCAAAACATATCTTTTGCAGAGCAATCTTCAACAAATGTTATAGAAAATCAGAAGGAATCCAATGAAGATGAGGTCATTATTCAAACTAGAGCATGTTTGATGCTTCCTGTTGGGAAATGCTTGTATATAAGGCTTCAACATTAAGAATAACTAAAAATAATCTTGTGTTTCAAGCTGTAGATTTTCAAAACAAGTAATCATGTGTTGAGAATCTCATATGTAGAAAGGTAATGTGGGAACAGAAGGAGCTAGAAAATAATCTACAATCTTGGCTCCAATAATGATCCCTTGCCTGATACAATTGGTCTACTGGGTGGATTGTGCAAATGTTTGTGTATTTTAGGCAGGATGTAAAACACCAGGACCTTAGGATGGTTTACTAAAAAAAAAGTAGATTTCTTCTAAGTTAAAAAAACTAATATGATTCCCATTTTTAACCAATTGTTCAATTTCCTGTTTGAGTGCTGTAGTCGGATCATAGTCCAAAGGTGCATAAAAATCTGTCATAGTTGGCATTTAATTTCGGCTAAATATTGTGGATGATCCAATAAAACAATCTCAACTCCCTTATCTATGGGTTTAATGATCAAATCAATTTTATGTTATAATTCTTTAATAGTTTTGAACTCTGGTCCAGTCAAATTACAATATCGGCGCTGATTAGTTGCTATCTGTTTGATAGCTTGTAAAACTATCAAATGGAAAGCATGAATAATCAGATCTTCAGGACCCCGAGGGAACCCATGTATAGGGATTTCTCAGAATGGACTTATCAGAGGTTCCAGACATGTTGTCAAAAATATGTCTGATTTTCAATTTCTGTATAAATTTCAAGAGTGAAACTTCGAAGTCAAAAATATAAATATGAGACATAGGAACAAAAGAAATACCCTTTTCTAAAACTGTGGTCTGTGTTGATGTCAAACAATGTTGAGATAAACTCAATATTATGATTCTTTTGGGCTAGGGATCTTGTCTGTTGTGGTGGACCACTATCTTCTTCCTGTTGTACTGACATGCGGTCTGTCCTAAAACGTGACAGGTTTCCCTTGCAGTTGCAATGGGCCTTTTGTCTTAAAAAATGATGTACAGGGGAGTTATCATTATGAGCATGATAAAGCTTCACTATTAAAGTCAAAAGGACCCTATTTGTACTTGATTGAGATTTATTCGCTTTCATCCAAGGATAGACGGATCCGTAGGAATAGCCACATTCATCCCAATTGAATTTATCTAACTTAGGGCTGGTTTCACTAATGCCGCAAGGCATAGTGAATCCCGCAGTAACGGGAGATGGGGGGGGGGGGTGAAATGGGGGGGGGGTCCTGCGATGGCCAGCAGCGATTGCACCTCCGCAGTGTGATCGCTGCTGGCGTCTCGCCAAATAACTAGACCATAAAAGGAGTAGTTATTCGGCGCGAAACTGACAGCATTTCAATTGTTGTATGTAAACCGAAGTGCTTAGTGACTCGGTATATAAAAATGTTAAATAAATAAATAAATAAAAAGGATGTGTTCCTTTCGCTGATGGTGCCATCTTCGCAGAGGCAGCCCCTGTGCTGCCCCGACTCCTCCTCTTCTGGGGCTGACTCCGCCCCAAGCTAGCTATCGCATGCATAAAACATTGGGATACTACAGCGAGGAACCCCCTTAATCTTCTTCAAATCCATGTGAAATTTGTCAATGGAATCATTGAACAACTTAATTTGTGTGTTGTATTTATCAAGATCTTCCATAGCTGACATTACAGATGGCGTTAAGTTATCTGTAAACTGATATGATGTACCCATAAATACTGGTATAGAAAAGTTCTTAAATAAAATAAATAAATAAATAAATAAATAAATAAAAATTCCTGTTTGAGTGTAGTGATATTATTTTGCAAATCAGCATCTTTTTTCTGTGCTGTTTTTATGATCAGGATAATAAGATCCAAGCTACACTTATTCAATATTACATTCCAGTCAGATATAAAAGTATCATCTTCCTTATATAACTGTACGTCCTTTATAATCCTCAATCCCTTGGGGATCCGTTGTTGACTACAGTATTCAAAAAATGTGTCTGCATGTAAGATGGTACGAACAGACTGACGTGCCATTTTATGTAATGAGGACCATTGTTCATTGCTAATGCTTGGGATTGAATCAGAGAATGTGGAAGGTCTAGACAAAAGGGCCTGTAACTCGGCTTCAGAGAAGCTTAATGACTTCAAACCAGCTGTTCCTGCAATGACTCACCATAACTAACACAGTGCATATAATACAAGAGTCTAAAGTTTCTGCCCCAAGTGACAAACAATATCAAAAAAAGGAAATTGAACAGTGAAATCAGCCATTTCAAAAGGCAAAAAAATATTTAGAAAAATTCTTAGAGAATATCATGAGCTTCTTAAAACACATCAGCAAGCCTTGACAGCATACCCATGTAAATTCTGGGTCTCCTGGACTAGGCGACTTAGCTAGGAAAACCATCATTTTATGTCATCGTACTACTTGTTTAACTGTTGGAGTCATCTATGCCATTAGATGTCCATGTGACAAATTTTATATTGGAAAAGCTAGACGAAGTTTAAAGACCCATATGATCAAATATAGATCTAACATCATGCCACAGTGGTTAACAGCACCACTTGTGGCACATTGTATTCAGTTGTCTCATGAATTTCATCAGCTGCAATTTTGCACATTACAAAAGATCCTTCTCCATTGGCATGGAGGGGACATTAATCGACAACTTTTAAGATCTGAAAAGAGATAGATTCATCGATTAAACACTAGGGAAACTTTAGGTTTAAATTCTGATTTGGGCTTGAGTGTTTTCTCATAACTCCCTCTTTGTGTGAGACTCTTTTTGGTCAAAATTATTTTGTGTCTGTTATGGCTTTTTTCGATCTGCTGTCCGTAGTGTTTGGCCCTTGAGTGGGTAGAGAGCAGCTATGTATGGCATAACTGTCTAATTTTGAAATTCAGACATTGAGAAGTGCCTCAGTGCTTGCCTAGTTATGACATCATTTGACATCAAGAATATGATTGGTCACACAATTGTATGCTTGCTCTAATTGATTGATTTAACACACTATATAACCAGCATTCAAGATGGCTGCTATTGCTGTTCCTGATCTTTTTCAGATCGTATGGAAAGACATTCATGTCCGGAGGAACTGGTAATTTTCTCTGTAACAAGATAAGTATTATGAGCTTATTCTTTTCAATGGATTTGAATTTATTTTCATTTTTATGATATTTTTCTCTTAAAGTTCTGTTATATATAAAACATCTCTGCAAATGATATTGGATATTAATAATTTGACATCATGACCTAAGTGATCCTGACGAAGCATATATGCAAAACATTGGCCCATGTAGGGCCTAGATCTAATTGTTTGATCCTTGTTTGAAGTTTTTAGATGCATAAATAAAAAATGGACCAAAAATGTTTAAAAGGATATGTCATCAAGGCTTTATGATGTGTTTTAAGAAGCTCACAATATTTTCTAAGAATTTTTGTAAATAATGTTTTAGCCTTTTGAAACAGCTGATTTCACTGTTGAGTTTCCTTTTTTTGATATTGTTTGTCACTTGGGGTAGAAACTTAAAACTCTCATATTATTTGCATATCATTATTAAATGTGTCATTCTGGTGGAGCACTGTGTTTATGCATAATGTAGTCACTCACTGCATGGAATTCTGCTGCTAGAACTTCCTCAGGTGGTTCCTCGCTGTAGTATCCCAAAGTTTTATGATGTCTGGATGTAGCTTTAAGCAAAGGTGAGTCCACACACACTCAGGTTGCAAGCTTAATCGCTTAGAAAATGCCACAGATTCTCCCAAAATAAAGTCCAGCCTTGATATGCCTGCCCCTGCACTTCAGCCTAAATTAGCACTGGCCCTGAACACAGTTCCAAGAGTTCAGCCGTATTTGGGATAAATAGCTCCTTCACCTTCATGCTCTCTGATTGTGCCTGTCTCCACAGTACAGCCAATGCCAGAAATGGCTTTTATACTCCGTCGATAAAGCCGGTCTCTGTCCTAGCCCAATGGTTCCTCTATAACAGACTTAAGTTCCAGCTAGGCCTGTCCCAGACCCACTGCTTATAATAGCAAAGCCCTTAAATGCAGTTCCCTGAAGCTTGGCCCACTTTCAGGGGTCTAATTCAGTTACAATATCAGCAGTGATCTTCCCTTCCCCAGCTCGGGTGTCTCCCAGAGCTGAGGCGGATTGCCTCTTCCCCTTCTGTAGGAAAATCCAAAAGCTGAAGAAAACACATTTCAGACAAAACACAAATACCTCAGTATTTTCCTACTCTACCCACAACATCCACCAGATCTTACTGCTGCCGTTAGTTATTAGTTGCTCCTTCTTCTGCTGTCCTCCTGCTGCCACTCCCACCAGTCTCATATATGTGGCTGCTCTCCTTTAACCAGCCCAGCACCTGGCTTTGCTCAACTTCCTCTACCTTCAACCACTTTGTCCTCTGGGATTTGTAGTCCTTCCCTCCCCCAGCTGAGCTGTGGTCTAATTCAGCCCTCTTTGTATTCCATTCCTTTTTAGCTATCATAATGGGATGATTCTCCAATTACATACCTCCCCCCATTTATTAGAGGACCCTGGCTCCTTCTCCCATTCGGGGGTATTTGCATCCTGGGTAAAATGTCTGCATTCCTGCGCTCTTTCCCTCCCAATGTCATATCAAAAACCTAAAAGGTTGTAATGCCGTACACTACCTTGTAAGACGAGCACTAGAAGAGCACATTTGGTTGAGCCATTTCAGGGGAGCATGGTCTGTGACTAATGTAAAAGACCTTCCCAGGTGAAAATACTGGAGACTCTCCACAGTCCATTTGATCACCAAGCAAATTTTCTGTATCATAGCACATTGCTTCTTATTTGTCTCACCTTCCTGCTAAGATAGAGGACTGGGTGTTCCTTCTTGCCTGCCTTCTGAATTGACTGCCCCCGACCCTATGTCCAAGACATCTGTCTGTAGTATAAACTGGCACTGATAGTGAATGCTATGTAGCACAGGGTGCTGGCATAACTTTCATTTCATCGCTATGAATGCCTTTCAGTCTGCTGGTCCCACCGTACTTGATTTTGGTGATCCTTCTTTAATAATTCCATTAAAGGGGTTGTTAAATTGGAAAAATTGGGGATAAACCTCTTATAAACCTGCCAATCCCAAAAAGGCCCTCAATTGTCTTTTTGTTTTAGGCTGTGGTGTCTCTTCAATGGTGTCTACTTTCTTTAACTTGGGTTTTATCTGTCCATGTCCTACCACATGTCCTAAATATTGTATTTTGGTCTTTCCCAGTGCATATTTCTTTGGATTTTCAGTTAATCCAGCCTGGCACAGGGATTGTAGGATCCCTGTAAGATAGTTTATATGGTCTTGCCAAGTGTTTGAGAAGATTATGACGTCCAGATAAGCCCTTGTGTAACCCTGGTGTGGCCGTAGGACTATGTTTATTGCCCTTTGGAAGCTGGTGGAAGCCCCATGTACTCCAAACGGGAACAATTTAACTTGATACAGGCCCCGGTGAGTGATAAAGGCTGTTTTTTTGGCTCGTCTGCTTCAGTAGGAGTTGCCAGTATCATTTGATTAGGTGAAGCATGGACAGGTAGTGGGCCCCACCCAGCTGCTCCAAATAGTCCTCAATTCTGGGCATTAAGTATGCATCAAAGCATGACATGGCATTTACCTGTTAAAAATTGATGCAGAACCGAGTCGTTCCATCTGCCTTCAGGCGGTTGGACTCACCCACTCACTATGGAATTCCTCAATCATCCCTAGTTCCAGCATTCCTTTTAGCTATTTCTCGACTTCCTGCCTCTTAGCTTCGGGAAGTCTATATGGTTTCAGTCTTAATTCTTTCCCAGGTTTTGAATGGATTCTACGTTGGACTATTTGTGTCCTCAATAGATACATAGAAAACACATTTGGGAGCTGGTCAATTACCACTTGCAACTGTTGCCCCTGGATTTGGGTGAGTGTGGGGCCCATCTCTATGCCCTATTTTTTTTTTGTTTGTTTGTCCTACCTTGGGACCCATATCCAGTTCCTTCTCCTTCTCTTCAGCTCCTACCCCCAAGGCGTCCCTCTCAATCCAGGGTCTGAGAAATACTTGGGTTTGGTTTCTGCCCTGGGCCACCTCATAATCCACTGGCCCCAGCTTCTGATACACTTCACATGGCCCCCACCACTGAGTCATCAACCAGTGTGGGGAGATGGGTACCAATACCAAAACTCTATCCCCTTCTCTAAACTCCATCGTTCAGGTTCCTTTGTTATAATAGGCCTTTTTGCATTCCTGGGCTTGCTGTAAGTTATCTCAAGCTATTTTATGGGCATTATATAACCTCTCTTTTAGCAAGACTACATAGATTACTATATATGTAGGGGATGGTGTCTGGCCCTCCCAGAAGCCCTGTGGCTGACTTCCAAATAATAACTCAAATGGGGAAAACCTAGTAGAGACTTGATGGACTCCCTTTACTGCAAACAGGAGGAAGGGGATTAACCAGTCCCAATTCTGGAGGTCCCCCTGAATGTACTTTCACATCATGTTCTTTAAATAAAATACGGTTAAACCATTCTACCAATCTGCCTGTTTGTGGGTGGTAGGCAGAGGTTTTAATATGATGAATTGCAAATAAGAATTGTATACCTGTTTGAGAAACTGGGACATCAGATTTGTCCTTCTATCCATCAGGAGAATTCTCATCTTACCTAAATCTATATTACCAGCTACCATTCACTCTCTTCTTCCATTAACTATTCCAGGTGTATCTCTTTACACCTTACCTCCCTCCCCCTGCTTAAGCCCGATTTCCTATGACATTTGTTACAATCATGCATTGTTACCCACTTTGAACTTAACCACTACAATTTAATCACTGTAAAACTTTTCCTGTCACTTATTCCAATTTATCATGCTTACATTGAATTAACATTCACTTTGTAACCAGTTCGTTATATAGCCTGTTGTGTTACTTGTTCAAGCTTATCACGGTTACCTTATTAACGTTCGCTTTGTAACTTGTTCTCTGTAAAGCCTGTTGCTATTTTTAGTTATCTGTGAACTGAGATGATGTTTCCAATGTATCCCAGTATATAAAAACACTTAAATAAATAAATATATATATATATATATTCTAGGGAAGCCTATATGACAAAATATATGAATAAGTTCCCCCTCTATCACTTTAACTGATGTTGTTCAGAGGGGGGTGGCCAATGAAACCACGTAGCATAGTCCAGCATAACTAGAATATTTTGATAGCCCCTAACACTCTTCTCTAAGGGCCCATCTATGTCCACTGCTACTTGACTCAAGGGCTCAGATATTATGGATAGATAAATCAGGGGGCTCATGGTTGGGATGCCCGTTGCTGTCTTCTTGCACACCAGACAAGACCTACCACCTGAGCTATGCCCGGCCAAAAAAAAATGTTCTGTCAGGTGGGAAAGAGTAGCCTTACTGCCTAAGTGTCCAGCCATTGGGGTGTCATGTGCAAGGGACAATATAGTAGGGATGTGAATTGTTTTTTGACGATTTAAAAAAATCGTCAGATATGCTTTAAATCGTCAAAAATCGTTAGAGTCGCGATACAATAGAATTTTCCCCAATTTATCATGAAAAATCATAACTCGGGGGAGGGGGGAGGGCGCTGGCCATCCAATGCTCCTACCATGTGACAGGGGCCGGCCAATGGCACAGATACCCTGTCACATGGTAAGGGCAAAGGGCCATTGGCGCCATTTTTATTAGTGGCAGCTGATGACCCGAGAGTGGGAGATCGCTCCCCGTGCCCCCACTGGACCACCAGGTAATTTTAAAATGGTTTTTGGGGGTTCGGGAGGGTTTTTTTGTTATCGGATTATGCGCAGCCATTAACAAAAAAAAAACCGAGCCAGACGATAAAAATTTTAAGATTTTGAATCGGAACCGATCAGATTCCGGTTCCGATTCACATCTCTACAATATAGTGTTCTGAAACATCTTAGGAATGATCAGCTGTTTCCTCCTGGCCTGCCAATCTGACAGGGATAATCCGATATACCAGGTCATCCATAACTTCACAAAATGGATACTCTTCTTTTCCGCTTTTATTTCATTTCTCATCTTCCAATCTCTGTTTCAGTTCACAAATTATTCCATCCGCTTTTTGCTTTCCCTAAAATGGATCAGCTTTTGCAGTATTTCTAGGCCAGGACCTGTACTCTCTCTATCTCCCCCACAATGAGAGTTCCCTCTACTCTTTCGGGGGTCTTTCCCTGGGTACTGAGATCCAGTTGGGATAGGAGTTCACGGCTCTTCCACTATATCTGTGTTAATGAAAAGGAAAATGTCCCCCATGTCCCTCGAGTCTTCCTCCCCGGGTTGATCCCACAGGGATTTGGGGTTGGCTCTAGTGGATACACAGGTATCCTGCCTCGTAGCTGCTTCCCCAATCCCTCCCAATCTCTTCCCAGGATCAAAGGGAAAAGCAGAGCCTCTACTACCGCTGACTTTAGGGTTGTTTTCCTTCTCTCCCAGGCTAGGGGAACCTCTATAGAGGGGCACGTTTGAGTATCCCCATGAATACACTTGACCCGGGTCCTTTCATTTATTCTGAAGCTGGTGCCTATAAGCCTCAGGTTCCTTGCCATGGGGCCTGAAATTAGTGACTGGTTACTCCCAGTGTCTAAAATATCTTATACCCAGGTGCCCCCCAAACATGCCTCTTTTACATATCGGGTCTGCTGCAACCCTACTCATTTGTCCTTGACTCTTCCCCAGCCTATGAACGAGCAGTCCAGACTCCATATAGGGGCAGTCCCTCTTAAAGTGACCTTCCTCCCCACAAGAAAAACACCATAGTGGACCCCATGCCAGTTACATGGCAGACCTCCCCAAGTTCCCCAGGGGTATCGTCTCTTCTATCCTCCCTAAGCCTGGGCCCAAATTTTTCTCTCCTGGCTCCTTCCCTCTGGTAGGGGACACTCTCCAATTTGCCTCCACATCTACAGGGATTTCACTGATAATTCCCCGGGCTCTATTTTCCCTGGCTGGGTGCCTATCAGTGACCACCGCCTCCTCAGTGTCCATGAAGTGTATGTTGTACTGTACAACCTCCCTTAAATCTCGAGGTCCTTGGCATCCTACCCAGGTTTCCATGGGAGGGAGTAATATTTATTTATTATTTATTTAACAGTTTTTCTATACCGACATTAAAGTACACATCATATCGGTTTACATGGTAACGAAAGGTGGAAAGTACAAATAACAGGGGGAGGGGAGGTGGAGAACTAAGAGAAACTATGGGTCGGAGGGGGACCCCAACAAATTAGAGAAGGAGTAAAACGATAGGAACGGTAACACATGGTTAAATATGATTCAAGTGTACAAGCTATATATGGTTAAAAAAGGGGCAACACTGTTGCGGTCTGCTCCGCTTCCCCTCTCTCCTCATTGACCGGCGCTTACCTTCGGGCCAGGGAATGCCGCGCTCACCACCCTCCGGCTCCCAGGGACGCACATAGGCCCATGTGGCCTCCGCCATTTCCTTGCCCTGCTTGCAGTGGCCTCGCGCGCGCGCGAGTACGGACTCTTTGTGCGCCCAGAACCCGGAAGCCTGGCTCCGCCCGCAGTGATGACGTCACCCGCCACCCAGATATAACCGGCGCTCAGACTATTCCTCTTCGCCTTGCAACGAGGTTCACTACAGTCCTGTAGCTCTGAGTTGCGTTCCTTGCTGTGTTCCCTGCCTGCCTTGACTTCGGTTCATCCTGACTATGCCTTGCCTGCTGCCTGCCTTGACTTCGGTTCGTCCTGACTACGCCTTGCCTGCTGCCTGCCTTGACTTCGGTTCGTCCTGACTACGCCTCGCCTGCTGCCTGCCTTGACTTCAGTCCGTCCTGACTACGCCTGGCTTCACCACGACTCCGGACCCCACGTCAGGCGCCTCTTGCAACTACGCCTGTGAGATAGAGTTGTCTCTGCTGTCTCCTAAGTCCCAAGGTGCTGGAACCCTACGGGCCCCTCCTTGGGGGTTCCAGGTGCCCGGGTGAAGCTCTTGTTTTGAACTCTATTCTCTCTGAACTGTCTAGTTCCTTGCTGCTGCCTCTCTCACTAGAACCCAAGTCCCAAGGCGCCAGAACCCTACGGGCTCCTCCTGGGGGGTTGCTAGGTGTCCGGGTGAAGAGCTTGTGCTAGTCCTGTTACTACTGGTTGTACCTGCTTCCCTGTTGCTGGACTCTCTCTCTCTCTCTCTGGGGTCTAAGTCCCAAGGTGCCAGAACCCTACGGGCTCCTCCTGGGGGGTCCTGGGTGCCCGGGTGAAGAGCTTGTGCCAGCCCCTGTCATCTGTGGACTTCCTGGTTCTCTGTTGCTGGACTCTCTCTCTGGGGCCCAAGTCTCAAGGTGCTGGAACCCTACGGGCTCCTCCTGGGGGGTTCTGTGTACCCGGGTGAAGATCCTGTATCAGACTCTATTGCTACTAAACATCCTTGCCCTCTGAGTCTTGGCTCCGCCTCCCGACCTACTCCACCCCTCGGGGTGGGTTGGCCCAAGGGTCCACTATTCAGCCGCAGAAACCGGCCGTAACACGGTACAAAATATACAGGTTAAAAAAGGTTCAAGTGTACAGGCTATATATGGTTAAGTAATATATATGGTGCAAGGGTACAAATTATACAGGGGGTGCACGGGTAGAGAAAGATAAAGGTACAAAGAAAAAGGTACAAAAAAGAATAAGGTTAAATAAGGAGCGAGGGTACAAGATATACAGGATATACAAGAATAAGGTTAAATAAGGAGCGAGGGTACAAGCAATAGAAGAGGAATACGAGTACAGAACGGTGGGTAGAGATGGCAATTATAGAATATGTAGGGGTTATGAAGATTAAAGGGGGTAAAGAGAAGAGCCGGGGTGGCGAGGATGTTAATCAGGGAAGGCTTGATGAAAGAGCCATGTTTTTAGCTGTTTTCTAAATTTGAAAGGGCAGGGTTCCATACGAAGATTGGGTGGTAGATCATTCCAGAGCGTGGGGCTGGCAATAGAGAAGGCGCAATTTCTTGTGGCTGAGAGGCGGGCTTTCTTAAGAGGGGGAACTAGCAGGGTACATTTATGAATTGTTCTGGTAGGGCGGGAGGATTGTGTGGGTTGGAGGGGTTCATTAAGCCAAGAGGAGTTGTGGCTGTAGACAGCTTTGTGTAAAATGGTGAAGGTTTTGAACAAGATGCGGAGGGAGATGGGGAGCCAGTGTAGGCTTTTAAGGATAGGGGTGATATGATCAGATTTGCGTGTGTTACTAATGATCCTTGCTGTGGCATTTTGCAGTATCTGGAGGGGTCTGATGGTGGAGGAAGGAAGGCCAAGATAAAGGGAATTACAGTAATCTAGCTTGGATGTTAATGTGGCATGAATAACAGTTTTGAGGTCATGGGTGTGGAGAAGTGGCTTGAGATTTTTTAGGACCATGAGCTTGTAAAAACCTCCCTTAATTACAGAGGTGATGTGGTTTTTGAGGTTCAGATGTGGATCAATAAGGACCCCTAAATTCCGTACTGAGGGTTGTGAGAGGAGGGACATGCTCAGAGGGTCAGTAGGTGTGGCCAGCTTAAAGGTTTGGTGGTTGTGTATGAGAAGTAGCTCAGTTTTGGCAGAGTTGAGGGCAAGTTGCATTGAGGTGAGTAGGGTGTTGATGGTGGAGAGGCATTTTTCCCAAAAATTAAGGGTGGTAGCAAGAGAGTCGTGGATGGGAATGATGATTTGGACGTCATCTGCGTAGATATAGAATTTGAGTCCAAGATCCGTTAGAAGTTGACAGAGGGGAAGGAGGTATATGGTAAATAGTGTAGAGGAAAGGGAGGAGCCCTGGGGTATACCATGTGAGAGGGTGAAGCGTGAGGATTCAGAGGAGCCAAGTTTAACAGATAAGCATCTGTTAGTTAGATAGGATTTGAACCAAAGAAGTGCAGTACCAGTAATGCCAATGTCGGTTAGATGGGCAATGAGGAGGTCGTGGCTTATGGTGTCGAAGGCGGCGGATATGTCGAAGAAGGCAATAAGGAAGTTATAACCTTGGTCGAGCCCGGTGAGGAGAAAGTCTGTAAGGGATAGTAGGAGGGTTTTGGTACTCAAATTTTTGCGAAAACCAACTGTGCTGTGTGGAGTAAGTTGTAGTCGTCAAGGAATGTCATGAGCTGTGTATTGACTACCTTCTCCATGATTTTTGAGATGAAAGGGAGATTGGAGATGAGACGGTAGTTGGTTGGGTCTTTGGGGTCTAGGGAGGGTTTCTTGAGCAGGGGTTTGACTATCGCATGTTTAAGAGGGTCAGGGATGGAACCTGTGGAAAGGGAGCAGTTGATAAGGTCCGCTAGGGGTGATGCAATGGAATTGGGCATGGAAATGAGATTTTTAGTGGGTATAGTGTCAGAAGGATGAGATGCGGAATGGATGTTTTAATGATAGCCTCTATTTCCTTGGGTATAGTGAGTTCTATGGAGTCGAGTGGGGAGGGAATATGGTGGGTTGTAGGGGGGTGGGGAGTTTGAGGGGTTGTGGGGGGAAATCGGAGGAGTATGTTGGCAATTTTATTGTGGAAGAAAAGAGCAAGTTCTTCGCATTTCGTGCTGGTGTCTTTTTCAATGGCATTGGGGGAAAGGGGGTTGGTGAGGGTTGCTACGTAGGAGAAGAGGGCTTTGGGATTGAAGGTGTATTGGTGGATTTTGGAGGAGTAGTAATCATGTTTGGTGTTTTGTATGGCTTGGCGGTATGTGTGTAGAAGGGATTTATAGGAGGTGGAGCGCTGGGGGGTGGGGTCTTTACGCCATGCTCTTTCTTTGAGTCTAAGGTCGTGTTTCAGGATGTGTAATTCTGGGGTGTACCAGGGTTTATTGTTGGATTGAGGGGTGCGTTGTTGGCGAGTGATGAGGGGACAGATTTTGTCAGCTATGTCTTGGGTGGTTTTGACCCAGGAAGTGAGAGCAGTGTCAGGGGAGGAAAGGTCAAGGTTGTTCAGGGAGTCGGAAAGGGCTGTGGAGAGCTCCTCTGTTGAACAGGCTTTGCGGTATGAGACGGAGGTGTTAGAGTGAGGGGGGTTGCAGGAGTTAGATGTGCCAAGGGTGAGGCGGGTCTCAATGAGGGCATGATCAGACCATGGTACCGGGGTACAGGTAGGGGGAGAAGGGACATGAATACAAGAATTGGTGAAAATGAGATCAAGTGTGTGACCCATTTTGTGTGTGTGGGTTGAGATGATTTGAGAGAAGCCTAGAGCTTGGAGGGCCGTAAGATTGGTCTCACATGAAGGGGAGAGGGGGGAGGAGTCTACATGGAGATTGAAGTCTCCCAGAAGTATGGCAGGCTTTTCACAGTTTATGTTATTGAAAGAAGTTCAATGAGTGGGGAGGGGTTTTGTTCTAGAAGGCCAGGGGGGGGGGCGTAGATGAGGCAGATTTGGAGATCAGCAGATTTGAAAATCCCAGCTTCCAGTTTGGGAGGAGGGTTAATGTTTAGGGATCTAAGTTTGAGGGTTTTTTTGGAGATAAGGAGGATGCCGCCCCCTTTCTTTTTGGGTCTGGGGATGGAGAAGATGTCGTGGGAGGAGGTGGGAAGCTAGTTTAAGATGACAGTGTCAGTGCACTTGAGCCAGGTCTCTGTGACTGCACAGATGTCAGGTTGGTGGTCATGAAGGAGGTCTTCAAGGATATGGGTTTTTTTGGTGAGGGAGTGAGCATTGAAAAGCATGATGGATAAGGTAGCGAGGCCGATTAGTTGTGTCAAAGGGGAGACAAGGATGGGTTTGAGGGATTTGTGCTGGGCTGGGGGGTTGTAGAGGGTATAGGGTGGTAGTCTGCGCAAGGGGAGGTGAATACGGGGGATGGGGAAAGTAATGGGGTTGGGGTGGGCGAAGGGGGGCATGGTGGAGGTTGGAAGAGGGCCTTAAGGGTTGAAGTCGGTGGGCAGAGGAGCAGTGGTGTAGGAAGGAGGGAGGGGACCGGGAACAGGTAGAATTGGGACGGAGGGATGTGAAGAGCAGAGCAGTAAATGGAATACAATACAAAGCAATATGGTACAATACAATGCAAATTAGCATGGTATAGCGCAATACATCTGATGGAAATGGTACAAGACAGCTGCAACTGATGGTGAGGGCAAATGGGGGGGGGAACGGAAGGAGGGGTTGGGGGTAGAGGGATGGGGGAATTAGTAATGCACACTAAGGGCTCACTAAGGAGCACACCAAGAGTGCGCTCCTTCGTGCGCGCGGCGCCGCTGAGGTAAGTCCCAATTTAAGGGCAGCAAGGGCCAGCCTCCCAGGCGTCAGCTGGACGCGGCTCCGAGGCCTGGTTGGAGGCTTGGGAGCGCAGGGAGGGTTGAAGGGCGACCTTGCAGGGCGGCAGTGTCGCAGACGCAGTTCTTACTTTTCTTTATTCCTGTTTTAGGTCTCACAGGGTCAGGGTCTTTCTTTCTCGCGGCGGGGTGGTTCTCTTTTCTCTTCCCTTCTCTTTTGTGGCGTTTCTTTCTCTTTCACTCTCTCTCACTCACTCTTCCGGTCACTCTCTCTTCCAGTGGGGTTCGGTTCGGGCAGCACCGGAGGGACTCGAATGGTGCTGGAGCTTGGATTGCAGCACGTGGTGTGGGGGAGGGCTCCGAGGTGGAGGCCTCCGCTCCGGAGAGCGCGTGGTGTGGGGGAGGTCTCCGAGGTGGAAGGCCTCCGCTCCGGAGAGAGGGCAGCAGCAAAAGGGTAGCATATGTTGTTCTAACACAATTGCCCCCACCACCTCCTCACTAGTCTGTATGGCCAGGAGAAGCCATTGGGTTGCTAGGTCCTTGAGCTTTTGCACTATCACACAGGGACTCTCCCCTTCCCTTACACTGAGAGTCCTGAAATGTTTCCAATATGCAAAAGGGGTTAAACCCAACTGGTCTACAATGGCGATCTTCACAGCCTCATAGACCCTCACCTTGTCTTTATCCAGGGCCCGGTAGGTGGTCTGGGCCTCCTTGGTCAGATGTGGGGCTAATCTGATTGTCCATTGTTCCTTTGGCCACCCAGCTACCTTGGCGACCCTTTCAAAAGTTAGAAAAAAGGCCTCCTGATCATCCCTGGGCCCCAGTTTCGAGAGGTTGATGCCCCTCAATGGTCCTACCAGTCCCTTCTAGGGCTTCCCAAGTGCACCTGGCAAATCTCCCACCTCATCTGAAAGGAACAGCCGCTGTTGTTGTCGTATCAAGGTCTGAGTTTCTATCATCTGTTCCTCCACGAGTTTCAGGAGTGGTTGCTGCTATTCTTTCTGCCACTGTAGGGTCACCTGGAGGAGCAGGAAGGTAGTTTCCTGATCTTTCTGCAGCTGCTAAATCATCCCTTCTAGCATATTTTCAGTCTCTATCCTGGTGGCACCTTTGGAAACAAACAAACCAAATAAAAAACAAGTGCAGCCTCTCACAAATCCAATGACTCCAAGTTGCTGCCTCCAAACCACTTGTTACCCAATCTCAGCTTAATTCTTGCTTTAAAACCAAAATTCTGCTGCTCAATTTACCACTTCTTACTCGGTTTTCCTCCCCTCAGAGCCCAGGTAATTACCTTCCTCTTGAGAGGAGGCATTGCTGGTATCAGGAAGGGTCAAACAGGCTGCTGTGATCCCTCTGGGTCGTCCTCCCACGATTCCACTGCTGCCACTTTATGTAACCACTGACTGCATGGAGTTTTGCTGCTAGAGCTTCCTCCAGTGGTTTCCCACTGCCCAACATCTCACGATGTCTGGATGAGACTTTAAGTGAAGGTGAATCCACACACAGGTGGGTGGTAAGCAGAACTGTTCAGATAAAGCAATGGGTTCTCCCAAAATAAAGTCCAGCCAGGTTGTGCCTGCCCCTGCACTCCGGCCTATAGTAGCAAAGGCTTTTGTGCCCTATGACCATGCCTGTTTCCAGGGTAGAACCTATGCCAGAAAAGGCTTTTAAACTCTGGAGCTAAAGCCGGGCTCTGTCATAGCTCAACAGTTCCTCCATAACAGAGTTCAATTCCAACTGCGCCCATCCCATTCCCACCACTTATAATAGTGAAGTCCTTAAATGCAGTTCCTTGAAGCTTGGCCTGCTTTCAGGTGTCTAATTCAGCCACAATCCCAGCAGTGTCCTTCCCTTCCCCAGCTCGGGTGTCTCCACAGAGCTGAGGTAGATTGCTCCTCCCCTTTTTTAGGAAAATCCAAAAGCTGAAGAAAGCACATTTCAAACAAAACACACCAAACTCAGCCTTTTCCTACTTCACCCCAACAATCCACCAGGGCTTACGGCTGCCATTAGTTGTTAGATTCTCCTTCCTCTGTTGTTCTCCTCCTACTGCCATTCCCATGAGTATCATATATGTGGCTGGTCTCTTTTAATCAGCTCAGCACCTGGCCCGGCCTTGCTCAACTTCATCTTCCTTCAACCCCTTTGACCTCTGGGAGTTGTAGTCCTCCCCTCACCAGCAAAACCCTCTTCTGTGTTCCATTCTTTCTTAGCTGTCATAATGGGACATATCTCCCATTACAATAAATAGGAGATTATTTCCACTAATAAAACTGATCACACTTTTGTGGTATCTATATCTGGGGAGCCAATACATAAATATCTTGATTTTATTTAACTTGCAATCACTATGTTGTCTATCCCTGAATTTCAGAAACTTTTTTCTCTATTTTGCCTTCTTTGGACTGCTCTGATTGTACGGATTTTTTCAAGCTTGGTTGTTATTGTTTCCTTTCATTATTGTTTGTTATTCTGTTCTTATAAAGAATTTAAAAAGAAATAGGGACAGGGACAACCCTTGTGGAACCCCTTGGGAAACATCTTCAAAAACAGAATTAACTTTCTGAAAAGCCACCATTTTAATTCTTCCTTGTAATAGGAAGATAACCATTTTAGTGTCTGTCCTCTCAATCCCACCTCCATATATCTATCAAGAAAAATAGTGGTCCATCAAACTGAAGGCACAGGATCAAATTTACAACCCCATCTAACTTGCAAAGGATGAGTAACCTGAGCTAAAATAATATATTTAAATCCAAAATTCATTACATAATGATGCATCCAGGAGGAAAGCTCAGTTCCCCATCCTACAATTTCCCTATCTTCCCAAGCTAATTTAATCTCAAAAATCAAATCCAGGATATATCCTTTTTCATGTGCTGAACCCTTAACTATCCACATGAAATAATTTACTGCTAACATTGACAAAAATTGGGTAGCTTTTACAAAAGAATCTAAATCAATATCGGCTCGATACTCTAAAACCGCGGCAGAAACAGTGCGGCAGTGTCAGGCGCACCCTTCCTCCCCGCACGCACAGTTCTCTTGACCTAGCGCCTGATACTCTCTTCTAATTGCATGCAAATGCATGCCGCAGCTGTGAAGCATTAAGGAAGGGTTATGCCCGCGCAACCCATTTTACTGTATAGGCGCTTAATACAGCGCCTATACAGTAACCTGGGTGCGCTGGTACCTGTCATTTCAAATGTCATTTCAAATGACATTTGAAATGACAGGCACCAGGAAGTGTAAAAAAAAAACAAAAAACCAAAAATATGTAAAAACCTGAGTGTTAAAAAAAAAAAAAAAAAAATTAAATACCTGTCACTTTCGTGCGGTCATCCAGGCAGTAGTGGGAGCCGGAGGGCTGCGTGGGTCCAGGCGGCCGGCGGGCGGCGGCGGGAGCCGGGTGCTCGATCGAGGCCGCGGGCGGGTAGGCGCTTGTTCGATCGGGCGGGCGGCGGCAGCGGCGGCGGGATCCGGGGGGCGGGTGGGCGCGTGTTCAAACGAGGCCGCAGGCGGGTGGGCGCCTGTTCGATCGGGCGGGCGACGGCAGCGGTGACGGGATCCGTGGGGCGGGTGGGCACGTGTTCAAACGAGGCCGGGTCGCACAGGCGCGCATTAATTCAGGCGGAGGGAGCCGGCGGCGAAAGCGGCCTCCGGCAACCCCCACCGGCAGTGAATGAATGCGTGCCTGTTCTACCCGTGCGATTCGATGTTCAAGGCAGTCACGCCTTGAGCGCCGAATCGCACGGGTCGCACAGGCGCGCATTCATTCACTGCTGGTGGGGGTTGCCGGAGGCCGCTTTTGCCGCCGGCTCCCTCCGCCTGAATTAATGCGCGCCTGTGCGACCCGGCCTCGTTTGAACACGCGCCCACCCGCCCCCCAGATCCCGCCGCCCGCCCGATCGAACAGGCGCCCACCCGTCCATGGCCTTGTTTGAACACTCGCCCACCCACCCCCCGATCCCGCCGCCGCTGCCGCCGCCCGCCCAATCGAACACGCGCCTACCCGCCCGCAGTCTCGATCGAACACCCGGCTCCCGCCGCCGCCCGCCGCCCGCCTGGACCCACGCGGCCCTCCAGCTCCCGCCGCTACCTGGATGACCGCACGAAAGTGACAGGTATTTAATTTTTTTTTTTTTTCTGACAGGTTTTTATGTGTCCCACAGCATTACATTTTCTCGCTCATCTCTGTATCGCATTTTTTTTTATTGTGTTTTATTGTGTTTGAGTATCTTAAGTGGTGTCGATGGATTTGTTACTAGACTCACAGTCCTAACACCTACTAAGGGGAGGCGGTAAACTAACACGTTAAGGCCGCGGCAAAACAGCGGGTTACTAAGGAGATAATATCAGCGCCCATTACAGTATCGGAGGGGAATAGCTAATTCCTTCATTGTACAGCTAATTCGTTCATTTACACATCATATACATGCTGCGTGCGGAAAGGGTTATCTGTCTATTTTAAGAAGCGCTAAGGACGCGTCAAACTGGAGACTGTATCGCTGGTTCGCCTTACGCGTCTGTATTGTGCGCTCCCAGCACGTTACAGACGGGAAATCTTCAACCGCACGTTACTGTATCGAGCCGTATGTAAATTGAAATCCCCCATCACCCAGAGATAAGTAAATCAAAGATTGTGCTATTATATCTTCTGCAATCTTTTCCAGTGTCACATAGTCACAAATGTTTCCAATACATAGTCACACCTCAGAACTGGTTCCAAAAAGACCCATTTTACAGCTCACCCTAAAAAATAATGACCTTCCCTTCACTCTGTTTCCCCATCCTGTTCTGCAATGCAATATTATACCCCACTGGACAACTTTGTGGAATAGCTTATGGCTACTTATTATTATTAATCCACGTCTCAATTGTACAAATCAGATCTGCCTTCCTTTCCATAATTAAATCATATGCATAAAGGCAAAGTTTTTTTTAATTGATCGAGCATTAAGCAGAAAATGTTTCAAAATATAATAACAGAGAGTCTGGTATTCAGCACCACTTAGCCAGATAAATTCAGACTTAACCAGCTAAGTGGTATTGCCAAAGATCCTCTCGACCTTAATAATCTCAGACGAATTGCATTATTACCTTCTCTAGCAAAGCTACTAGAATCAGTGGTACTGCATCAATTATCCAATTTTCTTGCTAACCATGACATTTTACATTCAGGACATCATAGTTTTCGCAAGGGACATTTGACTGAGACACTCTTGCTATCCTCTTTCGACACTCTACTTCGTAGTTTTGATTCAAATATAGAATGTATTCTAGTTTTCCTAGATATATCAGCAGCATTTGATACTGTGAAGGGGTCTACGTCTCAACTCTGAGAGGTCAGTTAAAAACCCCGGAATCAAACATCCGAGGGTGGGGGGAGGAAAACACAGTGACACCAAGCCAGGGAAGTACCATGGTTCCTTCCCCCAGTTGCTAAAGAGACAGAGGAACCACAGGTGTGGGAGGTTAAGGGTGGAGCTCTAGAGGCCAGTCCTTGGCTTCAAAGGGAGGACCAAAGTAAGGGTGGGTCTTCCCGAGCCAATCACCTAGCAGAGGAGGAGGAGTCTGCTGAGTTTAAGAGAGATTCCCTAGCCCAGCAGTCTCAGTCTCCTGCCTGGGACTGAAGGAGAAGGACCTTGCTACCGGCTGCTCTAAAAGACTGGCACTTTGGTGCTCCTACTCAGATGGAAAACGGACGGATGGCGTAAATTCAAAGAACGTGAGCCGGTGGGTAAAAATGTTAACTATTTGGATTTACCTAACTAAACGGACAATGTTTCAAGAAAGACTGCCAGCGGGTGGTTGTATCTAGTGGGGCAAGTGGAATATCCCAGAGATACAGTGGGAGGTGGCAGTTAGGCCCATGGGGCCAGACTTTTGAACTTTGTGAAAAACATATGGAACTTTAGTTGGATGTTTTTCTTGGACTGAAAACCAGAGTTAAGAGACATAAAGGTGAACTTGTGGAAGCCAGCCTTTGCTGGTTGGGCTGGCTGGCTCAACAGGGAGGGTATCTGCCTTATACCCAGATCCAGGATGGTTCAAATTTTGGATGGGGACTTGTGGGGAAAAATCTGTAAATCATTTCTACTTGAGTTTCCAAGTGTCTAAGAGAGCCATTTACCAGACTGGACCCCCGGAGAGATGGAGGTTTGGAGTCTATCAGCCAGAGGAGGTGTGACAAGTGGTGGCAGAAGTGGGATTGCTGACAATCGCCAGGACAAGAACCAAAGTGACTGTAGTGACTGCCAGTCAGAGATGAGGCCCCAAGTATCCAGCTCAAAGCTTGATCCAGCAGCCCTGGGAGGTAAGAGTACCTAAAAAGGGGTACTGGAGGATAAGACAGGGCTGGAGACTGAAATAAACCTTTAGAAAAATTTAAAAAGGTAGTGCACTTGGGTTTTTGTTTATTTCTTTTTCAGGCATCATGGCGTTGGAGGAACTGATGAAGTGGGCTGTTGATAAGATGCAGTCACTGCAAGCCACTACAGTCCAGCTCATAAAACACACACTGGATCAGAAACATCAAAAACATCAAGCTATGCTCCAGATGGTGGATGGACTCACTCAAGGTTTCTCCCGGCTAATGACTATTTGGGAGAAAGGAGGGTTCCCTGAGGTAAGTCAAGAACCTCTTGGGGAAAAACAGATTGGGGACATGCATGGACTGAGTCTTACAAAATTGGGTCCCCAGGATGATCCCAAGACATTCCTAGTGATTTTTGAATGGGTGGCCGAAGCTATAGGATGGCCAAAGACTCAGTGGTCTATTATACTGGTGCCATATTTGTCAGGGGAAGCACAGGCTGCTTACAGGGCCCTGGAGCCAACTCAAGCTCTGGGCTATGGGACAGTAAGGGCTGCCATCCTAAATAGGTTGGGACTTTCACCTGGGGCCTATCGGTGCCACTTAAGATCCTCCACATTTCAGAAAACTGATCGGCCTAGGGTTGTTACCCAACAATTATGTGATTGGGCTTCTCGGTTGCTCCGTCCGTCAGAACATAGCCCCAGTCAGTTAGTACAAATGATAGTGCTGGAACAATTTCTGGAAATTCAACCCCAACCCCGAAAGTGGTGGATGGCCCGATAGAGCTCTGCTAGTTTAACAGAGGCCATTACACTAGCCGAAAGATATATGGAGCCCGAAGAAGGTTGGGGTGATAAAAAAGAGTCATTTACATATGGAAAAGAAGCCATGGGGCGAAAGAAGGAGGACAGAAGGATTGGAGACCCACCGTGGGAAGTTCCTATGAGTGAATTAAAAAAGGGGATAGCGACCTTCCCATTTCCCAATTGGGAAAAAAGAAACCCACCCAGGAAACCAAGACCCATCTTCATTGTTTTAAATGTGGTGAGGTGGGACATTTTAAGAGGGAGTGCCCCTTTATGGAATGTAATTTCTGTGGGGTAGATTACCCAGCATGAAATAGGCATTGGAGAAAAAACACCAATTAAGAAAGCAGTCAAAATCCTGGGGAAGGTTCTTACCGCTGTTATTGATACCGGGAGTAACCAATCCCTTATGGCCGGGGTATTGGCCAGAGCACTCCAGACACCAAAGCAAAAGGATAATTTTCAGGACAGGTGGGGGTGTGTTGTGTACATGGGGACAATAGACAGCAACCCTCTTGTTAGATACCTATTACTACCGAAGGGAAGACCCAGACCCTAAAGGTAGCGGTGATTGAAGCCCTACCCTATCCATTAGAGATGTGAATCGTGTCCTCGATCGTCTTAACGATCGATTTCGGCTGGGAGGGGGAGGGAATCGTATTGTTACCGTTTGGGGGGGGGTAAAATATCGTGATAAATCGTTAAAATCGTTAAAACCCGCTAAAATCGTTAAAACCCGCTAAAACCCACCCCCGACCCTTTAAATTAAATCCCCCACCCTCCCGAACCCCCCCCAAATAACTTAAATTACCTGGTGGTCCAGCGGCGGTCCGGAACGGCAGCGGTCCGGAACGGGCTCCTGCTATTGAATCTTGTTTTCTTCAGCCGGCGCCATTTTCCAAAATGGCGGCGGCCATAGACCAACAGGATTCGACGGCAGGAGGTCCTTCCGGACCCCCGCTGGACTTTTGGCAAGTCTTGTGGGGGTCAGGAGGCCCCCCCCCAAGCTGGCCAAAAGTTCCTGGAGGTCCAGCGGGGGTCAGGGAGCGATTTCCTGCCGCAAATCGTTTTCCGTATGGAAAATGGCGCCGGCAGGAGATCGACTGCAGGAGGTCGTTCAGCGAGGGTTCCGGCGCCTCGCTGAACGACCTCCTGCAGTCGATCTCCTGCCGGCGCCATTTTCCGTACGGAAAACGATTCACGGCGGGAAATCGCTCCCTGACCCCCGCTGGACCTCCAGGAACTTTTGGCCAGCTTGGGGGGCCTCCTGACCCCCACAAGACTTGCCAAAAGTCCAGTGGGGGTCCGGAAGGACCTCCTGCCGTCGAATCCTGTTGGTCTATGGCCGCCGCCATTTTGGAAAATGGCGCCGGCTGAAGACAACAAGATTCAATAGCAGGAGCCCGTTCCAGACCGCTGCCGTTCCGGACCGCCGCTGGACCACCAGGTAATTTAAGTTATTTGGGGGGGGGTTCGGGAGGGTGGGGGATTTAATTTAAAGGGTCAGGGGTGGGTTTTAGTGGGTTTTAGTGTGCCGGCTCACGATTCTAACGATTTATAACGATAAATCGTTAGAATCTCTATTGTATTGTGTTTCATAACGGTTTAAGACGATATTAAAATTATCGGACGATAATTTTAATCGTCGTAAAACGATTCACATCCCTACTATCCATTACTTTTGGGAATAGACTGGTTATTCCTACAGGAACGCACTGGAAAGGATGTATGGGTGTCTGCTCGGGCTAAAAATTACTCAGATAATGAGAAAGAAGAGGTGAAACTTGAGAACCTTTTTCATTTGCGGGCCAGGACAAATTTCAAGAACCTGGAAAATCCCGGAAAAGTAAAGCAACCCAGAGTGCCGAAAAATGGAAGTGAATCCTTCCCCGAGGGGAAAGTGTGGAACCCCTAGGAGAAGAGGTTATAAAACAGTTCCCCCAGTTTAAGCAACAACAGCAAGCAGACCCCTCCTTAAGTAATTTATGGGAACAGGCAAAAGAGGAGGGTCCAGTGAATAACCAACATGACGCTAGCTTGGTAGTTAAAGAGGACCAGCTGTGAAGAGCAAGATATTCAGGATTTAATTACTCTGCTGAACTTATCTCAAGACATGGTGGTAACATATCGCAGACCTTTACTTGTTACTTTTATATTTTTTTATGGATAAGAATAACATTTTCAAGCATTACTTTAGAAATTCTCACTTTTCTTTGGTCAAAAGGTGTGGTGCTACCAAGATTTAACAAAGTAAACTCAATTGAGAAGAAAATCCTTTTTGGAATTAAGAGGAGAGGTAGTACAGAAAGGAATATCTTTTGTTACAATTTCCTTGTAAGTGTTTGATGTATCAGAGGAAAAGATTTGTTTTCTTTGACCCGAGTCAGTTGAGAGTGTTCTTGGATTCACATGCTAGCCCTGTTTAGACCTGTTGTTTAATGGTGTAAATGGAATATAGTGGAAGGTAACTTTCAGGTGTGCCTGAATTTCTGATATTTTATTTTCTTTGGTCCACTCTATTTTGAAGCTCTCCATTTTTCTTATATCTTTCTACAAACAGAGAAATGTTATCTATATTTGTTTGTATAATTGAATATTTCAAATTTGTATTGTAGTCTATTCTATTACAAGTTGATGCTTGTTAAATTATATAAATGTATAAATAAAAAATTAAAAAAAAAAGAGGACTAGCTATTATATAGGAGGGAAAGGCCATCAGAAGGGGGAGAAAGATGGCAATTTATAATTCCCCAACCCTTTAGGGAATCTCTGTTGAACCTAGCCCATGCACATCCGTTGGCAGGACACATTGGAGAGGCAAGCACTGGGGCTAGGTTCCTTTGGGGTTTCTTTTGGCCAGGGGTATATCAGAGTGTTAGGAATTACTGTCTATCCTGCTCACAATGTCAAGTGGTCCCTCAGCAAATGCCACCGAAAGGGCCCTTGATCCCACTACCAATAGTGGATCAGCCATTAGATAGAATAGCGATGGATATTGTAGGTCCATTAGACCATACCCCAAGGGAAAATTAATACACTCTCGTAATTTTAGATTATGCGACTCAATTTCCCTGGGCAGTACCCTTAAAGACACCCACAGCGCAAGTAATTCCGAGGGAACTGCTACACTTGTTCTGCATGGTGGGATTCCCCAGAGACGTATTGACAGGGGAACTAATTTTATAAGTAACTTAATGAAGGAGCTGTGGCAGATGTTGGGCATGCACCACTTAAAGACAGCTACCTACCACCCCCAAACAAATGGATTGGTGGAGCAATTTAACCAAACCCTGAAGACAATGTTAAAAAAATGTCTTAGCGAAGGAATGAGGGATTGGGATACGTTAATCCCTCTTCTGTTATTTGTGGTCAGAGAGGTTCCACAGGCATCCTTGGGGTTTTCACCTTTTGAGCTGATGTATGGGAGACAACCCCAGAATATGTTGGCAATGGTGCAGGAGACTTGGGCTGGAATAGGGTATCAAGCCACGACTGTTGTAGATTATGTACAAAGGTTGGGTCAAAAGATGAGGACAATAGCTAGTGTGGCTAGAGAGAACCAAAAGCAGGCCCAAACCAAACAGAAGGAGTACAATGACAAATATGCTAGACTTAGAGTCTTTTGGGAAAATGAGAAGGCACTAGTACTTCTCTCATCGTCCGCTAATAAATTAATAGCCAAGTGGAGAGGTCCTTATACAGTAAGGAGAAGGATAGGGAAGATAACATATGAGGTGGCGTTGGGGGAAAGAAAGACCCAAGTATACCATGTGAACTTATTGAGACCATGGTTGGAACGGGAAACGTTAAAGGCAGAAAGTACACCAGATGCTGAAGGGTTGGGCTCTAATGTTCAGGAGTGTAGGACACAAGGAGAAGTTCAAGTAGGAGAAGGGTTAACCCCTCAGCAGTACCACGGCATTCGGTGTTTCTTGCACCGATTTGAAGATGTATTTTTAGCACACCCTGGGAGAATGCAGATGGGCTATCATATGATTATTATGGAACCTGGGAAAGTAGTTAGACAAAAACCTTATCTTCTACCAGAAGCCAAATGGGAGGTGGTGAACCAAGAAGTAGAAGAAATGTTAAAATTGGGGGTTATAGAAAAATCTTATAGTGAGTGGGCTAGTCCCATAGTGTTAGTCCCAAAGCAAGACGGGTCAACAAGATTATGTATTGACTTTACACAAGTTAATGCTGTATCTCAGTTTGATGCGATTCCAATGCCCAGAATAGATGAGATCCTAGAACAGTTGGGAATGCAAAATATCTGTCTACCTTGGATCTCACTAAGGGGTATTGGCAAATAGCGTTAGACCAGGAGTCTGAGAAAAACTGCATTTGTAACTCCCAAGGGCCTATATCAATTCAAAGTTCTCCCATTTGGACTCCATGGAGCTCCCGCTACATTCCAGCGAATTATTAATCAGGTTCTGGAAACCCACCAGGCATACGCAACAGCTTATCTAGACGATGTGGTGATTTTCTCGCAGGATTGGGGTAATCACATGCTACATCTGAATGCTGTTTATAGAGCATTGAGACAGGTGGGGCTTACCGCCAATCAAAAAAAATGTGTTCTTGCTAAGACAGAGGTACAGTACCTAGGTCACTTAGTAGGGAATGGGCAAGTGAAGCTAGTACCCTCAAAGGCAGAAGCGGTGTTATATTGTCTAGCACCAAAAACTAAAAAACAGCTTAGAGCATTTTTAGGTTTAGTGGGATATTATTGCAGATTTATCCCTAACTTCGCAGGGCTAGCTAGTCCACATTTAAAACTAATTGGAGAAAGTTCTTTATTACTCAATGCACAATTAAACTCTGGAATTTGTTGCCAGAGAATGTGGTTAGTGCAGTTAGTATAGCTGTGTTTAAAAAAGGATTGGATAAGTTCTTGGAGGAGAAGTCCATTACCTGCTATTAAGTTCGCTTAGAGAATAGCCACTGCCATTAGCAATGGTTACATGGAATAGACTTAGTTTTTGGGTACTTGCCAGGTTCTTATGGCCTGGATTGGCCACTGTTGGAAACAGGATGCTGGGCTTGATGGACCCTTGGTCTCACCCAGTATGGCATTTTCTTATGTTCTTATGACTGAACGGTTAAAAAAGAACTGTACCTACTATGTAGTGTGGGAAAGAGAACAAGAAAAAGCCTTTCATGACCTAAAAACTGCCCTATGTCAGCAACCTGTACTCAGAAATGTGAATTTTTCAGCCCCTTTTATATTACAAACAGATGCTTCAGGGATGGGGCTAGGAGCAGTTTTAAGTCAAGGGGAGAGAATGGTCGAATATCCGGTAATGTACCTTAGTCGGAAATTAACTAAAGCTGAACAAAATGATGCCACAATATAAAAAGAGCGTTTGGCAGTAAAATGGGTGATGGACACTTTACAGTATTACTTACTGGGTCAGCATTTCACGCTAGTCACAGACCATGCTCCGCTCAAGTGGTTGAATGTTATGAGGAACACAAATGCATGACTTATGCGGTGGTATTTGGCCTTACAAATATTTGATTTTTACGTGGTACATAAAGCTGGGAAAGACTATTTAAATGCTGACTTCCTGTCTAGAGAAGTAGTAGGAAAATGAGGGAAAGTGTGTGATGGGGTCTATGTCCCAACTCTGAGAGGTCAGTTAAAAACCCTGGAACCAGAAAGCCAAGGGTGGGAAGGAAAACACAGAGACACCAAGCCAGGGAAGTACCATGGTTCCTTCCCCCAGTTGCTAAAGAGACAGAGGAACTACAGGTGTGGGAGGTTTAGGGTAGAACTCTAGAGGCCAGTCCTTGGCTTCAAAAGGAAGGCCAAAGTGAGGGTGGGTCTTCCCGAGCCAATCGTCTAGCAGAGGAGGAGGAGTCTGCTGAGTATAAGAGAGACTCCCTAGCCCAGAAATCTCAGTCTCTTGCCGGGGACTGAAGGAGAAGGACCTTGCTACCAGCTGCTCTAAAAGTCTGGAACTTTGGTGCTCCTACTCAGATGAAAGACGGATGGCCAGCATAACTTCAAAGAAGGTGAACCGGTGGATAAAGACACTAACTATTTGGATTTACCTAACTAAAAGGACAATGTTTCAAGAAAGACTGCCGGCGGGTGTTGTATGTAGTGGGGCAAGTGGAATATCCCAGAGATACAGTGGGAGGTGGCAGTTAGGCCCATGAGGCCAGACTTTTGAACTTTGTGAAAAACATATGGAACTTTAGTTGGATGTTTTTCTCGGACTGAAAAACCAGAGTTAAGAGATTTAAAGGTGAACTTGTGGAAGCCAACCTTTGCTGGTTGGGCCGATTGGCTCACCAGGGAGGGCATCTGCCTTATACCCAGATCCAGTACATTCAAATTCCATCTGGGGACTTGTGGGGAAAAATCTGTAAATCATTTCTACTTGAGTTTCCAAGTGACTAAGGGCCTCATTTTCTAAAGTATCGTAGGCCTGCGATACTTTAGAAGTTGAGGGGCGGGGGGGTCAAAACAGGGGGCGGGCCAGCGCTAGCCAGCAGCTATCGCACCGTCGCAGTGCGATTGCTGCCGGTTTCGCACCCAATAGTGCCACCATAAGAGGTGTAGCTATTGGGAGCGAAATAGGCAGCGAAAAGCCACCTACCTTTTCGCTGTCCACAGCGTCGGCGCAGAGTACCCCAGTGACGCTGTCCACAGAGTTGGCGCAGAGTCGGCCCCGGTGACGCCCCGACTCCTCCTCTTCCAGGGCCGACTCCACCCCAACTCCGCCCCCATCCTGGTATCGCGTGCGAGCGGCTTGGAAAATGAGGCCCTAAGAAAGCTATCTACGAGACTGGACCCCAGAGAGATGGAGGTTTGGAGTCTATTAGCCAGAAGAAGTGTGACAGATACTCTAGATCATCAGATCCTCTTATCTAGCTTAAAATCCATAGGTATTTCTGCAATGGTCTTAAACTGGTTCTCGTCCTTTTTATCAAATTGCTCACAGCAAATCAACATTCATAATCATTCATCCGAACAATATAAAATTTCCTCTGGTGTACCTCAAAGCTCTTCTTTATCTCTAATTCTTTTCAATATCTATTTGCTTGCACTCTGTCATATTCTTTTTTTTTTTTTGTAATATATGTTTTATTGGGCAAAACAGGGAACAATATAACAGCCATCCAAAAAGAAACAGAGGTACAAAAGCATCCCGCATCGCCCAAGCTTTTTCTATCCTCGCATGAAACAGTAGAAAATCTAGCAAGCTAAACATTTTCTAGAATCCCCCTCCCACCCCCCACCCCCCCGGTAGAGAGCCGCTAACCTCCAAGTAAGAAAGGAAAGACTGTACAGTAACGAAGCAAAACAAAACAGGCCAGCAATGCCACCCAAGGCAAACTATGCAGTCAACCCATTATAGCTTGTCCCCAGAAGACTCACAAAGCAGTGGATGAGGTAGGCGGAACACCCGTTGTCAGTGGGGCAGAAAGTCGAACAGTCAAAGATAATGTCTCATAATAGGAAGCCCAAATACCCCGAAAAACTTGCTTCTTCTTCGGGGAGAAGTGTTTGTACATAGAGCCATATTCCAGTTGATATAATTCAGTGAGTTTAGAAGACCAAAGGCGCAATGTAGGCGAATCCTTATCTAGCCACTTCACAAGAATACATTTCTTTGCTATAAGGCAAGCTTTCATTATAAACAGCAAATTGTCCACGTTCAAACTTTCATCCCCAACATCATTGTTCAATAAGCATAGTGAGCAAGTCCACTGTATCTCGTGTTGGAAAATATTTGAGAGGGCTCCACGAACATCCTCCCAGAAGACCCTAATATTTGGACAATCCCACAAACAGTGTATCAAAGTAGCAACAGGCGCAGAACATTTCAAGCAGCTGGCCGATGGTATGTGGCCCATTTGATAAGCTCGTGCAGGAGATACAATAATCCTGTGGAAAATACGTTGTTGTAGTTCCCGGAGAGTCACATTGGTAGTGCTGGAAAAAATGGAAAGGTAGGAGTTCTTAAGCATGTGTAATTGGAGCTCCTCATGGCAATCCCGGGTCCACTTAGGAAGGAGCTTCTGAAAAATACAGTACGGTTGCACCACAAGATAAAAAGAATACAAACATGACAATGTACCCTTATTCATCTGTAAACAGGACAGTAAGTCTGTGTATGTAGAGTTGGTCAGGTGGTCCCTCTCAGAGCCCAAAGCAGCAGTGATTCCCGCCCGAACATAACCATATAGTAAGAAGTGACAGGGCCGAAAACCCAACGTGGTCTGACAATGAGTAAAGGAGTAAACTTGACTCGTTTGAGGGTCTAGAAAGGCGCCCAGAGGCCAATTTGGCGCAAAGGAGAACCTATGGGGAGAGGGCAACATGGAAATTGACGGTAGGGAAGATCCCCGTAAAGGGAATTGAGGAGATACTGTAGGAGATAAGCCCAGGAGGAACCGCGTTCTCCGCCACACCTTTCGGACAGTAGTGACCAATATAAAATCAATATGTAAACTCCGGAAACTCGTGGATGGAGCATGTAAAATATAAGTTGGATCATAAGGGGCACACATCATGCGTATCATGTTAGGGTCCGTATACTCCGAGGTACCAAACAACCAATCTCCTAAAAATCGAAGATTGGCTGCTAAAGAGTAAAGATAAAAATTAGGAAGAGCATATCCCCCTTGTACCCTTGGAGCCATAAGAGTGTGGTAAGAGAGCCGGGCTCTTTTATTGTTCCATATAAATTTACGTAATGATGATTGCAATACACGGTCATCCCGCACTAAAATAAAGAAAGGTAACATTAACAATTTGTACAATAAGAGAGGAGCAACAACCATCTTCACTAGGGCAATACGGCCTTGCAAAGAAATAGGAAGTGATTGCCATCCCTGCAGTTTATGGGTCATCTTAGCAATAGTGGGAGGTATATTAAGCGCATACCATCGTTTTGGGTCTGGATGTATAATTATACCCAAATATTTAATGGTAGCGTCCGCCCATTTTACAGGAAAATGTTCCCAGGTATCCCGGAGGGCCCCTCTAACATCCAGCGCTTCCGTCTTATCTAAGTTTAGTTTAAAGCCGGACAAGAACTGGTAAGTCTGAAAAATGCTCAAAGCCGCTGGGAGAGCCTGTCTGGCATTAGAAAGAAGCAATAAGATGTCATCTGCAAATAATAAGGTGAGGTAGGAACTGTTGCCCACTGGAATTCCCGTAACCTCTGGCGTAATCTTCAATTTACACACCAAAGGCTCAACAGTCAAAATAAACAATAACGGGGACAGGGGACACCCTTGTCGCGTGCCTCTTTGCAAAGTAAATTCAGCCGAGAGGTCTCCGTTAACCAAAATTCGGGCCGTAGGATTTGAATATAACAACATAATATAGTCATAGATCCTCCCCACAAAACCCATTGTAGTGAGAACCTGCTTGAGAAAAGGCCAAGCGACTCGGTCAAAAGCTTTCTCTGCGTCACACGTAACCACCAATGGATCAGAAACCCTAGAAGTCGAGCAGAGCTCCAAAGCAGTTAAGACTTTATGGATGTTAACCGTTGAGCGCCTGCCAGCCACAAAACCCACCTGATCCGGAGAAATCAATAAAGGGAGAAGTGGTTGTATACGAGTGGCCAGAATTTTCGCATAAATCTTTATATCTAAATTTAGAAGGGAGATTGGGCGATATGACGAAGGTAATAGAGGGTCCCTGCCCGACTTAGGGAGAACCACAATAGTGGCTGCCCGTAGAGTGCTAGGCATTTCCTGATTATCCACCATCTTCTCATAAAGGGACCGTAAGACCGGACAAACCTCCGCCTTTAAAGTTTTATAAAATATTGAGGTTAACCCATCAGGTCCTGGCGCTTTAAGATTGGGAAGGGCCTGAATTGCAGCAAGCACTTCCGCTTCAGTTATGGGGGACTGCAATTTCTGGGTCTGGTCCGTCGTCAAACTTGGCATATTGATACCCCTAAGAAATTCAGTAATATTCTCCTCATTAACCGGATCAGCAGAATAAAGAGATTTATAATATTCTGAGAAGATGTCCGCTATATCTCGGGAGTTAGATTTTATGTCCCCTGTAGCAGACTTGAGGTTCGCTATGAATTTAGAAGCCTCTTGCGCTTTTAACAACCGAGCAAGAAGACGCCCCGCTTTGTTACCATGGGCAAAAAAAGTGAATTGTCGGTGCCTGAGATGACGGGCCGCTCTTTCATGGAGCAAAGCATGCAGGGCAGTTTGTGTCTCACGAAATTGGGCATTCCACTTCACATCCCAGGGCCCTGAACATTGACGCTGAAGACCCCTCAGTTGTTTTTCCAAGTCTATGATCTCCCTATCCATCTTCTTTTTCTTATAACTAGAATAGCTAATAATGTCCCCTCTGAGAACACATTTTGCTGTTTCCCACAGAAGAACCGGCTGGTCGACATGCTGAGCATTTGATTTCATAAAAGTTCGCCATTTATCTGTTAGGAAAGCAGCAAAAGCAGGATCATTAGCTAAAGAGGAGGGGAGACGCCATTGAGCCCCTACTCCAGGTCCACCTAGTTGAAAGGTGCCAGATACTGGGCAATGATCGGAGATCACTAAGGATTCAATGGCAGATTTAGTGAATTTAGTAAATAGGGGTTCAGAAATAAGTAAATAATCAATCCTGGACCGCGATGGATGCGCCTTGGCTATATGGGTAAACTCCCTGTCCCCAGGGTGAAGCACCCTCCAGAGGTCCAACAATCCCAAGTGTTTACATAAATAACTGGGTCCCTTTCGCTCACTGATCTGGTGCCCACCTCGAGGAGGCAATCTATCTAGCACCGGGTCAATTGCAAAGTTAAAATCACCCCCAAGGATCACAGGGCAGTCCCCTAAACCAGTGATAATGGAGAGTAAAGAAGTGTAAAATGTGTGATCATAGACATTTGGAGCATAGATCGATGCCAATATGATCGGCAAGCCCCGTAACAGTCCCTTAACCACCACATACCGACCTTCAGGGTCCGCCACCACTTGTTGTTTGATAAAGGGAACTGTCTGGTGTAATAAGATGGCTACTCCTCTGCTCTTAGAAGTGCCCGATGCAGAGTAGACCTGCGTGACCCATTTTTTCTGGAGCTTAAGAGCCTCCGGAGGGGACATGCGAGTCTCCTGAAGAAATATGATTTTGGCACGGAGTCTACCCAGGCGCGCCAAAACCTTCTCACGCTTGATTGGGGTGCCCAAGCCCGCAACATTCCAAGTTATGATTTCAAGAGACATTAGCATAAAATAACAGACTACTAGGAAGCTCACATGTCCACCCAAGTAAGTGCCCTCTGTGGATGAGTAGGCGGCTCTGCTGAAGTACAATCCATATCCCACAGTACATGATACAAAACCAAAAACAGGAGATATCCCATTGATACAAACAAAATAGTAAAATTTCAGATAGGCTCTCTACCGGTAGTGCACCCTCCCCCCACCCTGTTATTCCCCCCGTAACAAATCTCAGCATAGAGATCCCCAGAACCCAGTCTTACAAAAACAACCAGGAAATAGGGAGGAGAGCACTAAGATGGTACATGTGTTCGGCTTCTCCCTGGGACCCCTCATTAAAAAAAAAACCTAAACAGTGAAAACCGCCAACCCCCTTAGTCATAAATCCCCAAATGCACACATGTGACAATTTGCGGCTGGATATATACAGTAGTTACAATAGCAACTTCTCAGAACAACAAAAACAATATCGACCAAACTTGGTGGGCTGTATACAAGCTCTAGGGAGCAAGGCCCGCTGGAAAACTGCAGGCATGCTTGAGGTTAAGCGCCAATGCGGGAAAACAAACGGTATCTCCAGCCAGCAATCATGAAGTAGATGGCGCTGCAGGGCCCGGTATAGCCTGAACATAAGCTTTTGCTGCCCCCGCCGAATCAAACAATTTGGTCTGCCCTTGATGCATGATCTTTAATTTTGCCGGAAACATAAGGGCAAACCTGACTTGCTTATTCACCAGCTCCGAGCAAATCTCATTAAAGGCCTTCCGTTGCAGTGAGACACGTGGCGAATAATCCTGAAAAATCATGATACGGTGCGATTCATAGGTGAGGTCCCGGGCTTTCCTGAAGTGTTGCAAAACCAACGAGCGCTGCGCAAAATGTAGGAAACGAGCCAAGATCACTCGTGGGCGATTAGCCGGCTCTCCCTCAAATCGCCGCCCCACCCGATGAGCGCGCTCCAACAAGCCCCCGGAGGGGGACGCCAAAGTCGGCACAATACTCAGTAGCCATGCCTCAAGCAGGCGGGGTAGGTCGGCTTCAGAAAGAGATTCAGGAAACCCCACAAACCTAAGATTGTTCCGGCGGGAACGATTTTCTAAGTCGTCGATCTTTTCTGCGTTGGCCGCCGCTTGCTTAGTCAGCTCGTCCACTTTTTTCTCCAAAGCTCCGATGTCATCTTCAGCTAGGCCCACACGGCCTTCGAGTCGTTCCGCCCTTGCGTCAAATTCCGTGAGCGATGCCCGCACATCAGCAATCTGTTCCGACAGTTGATGGAGGCGGATGTCTAACGCCGCTACCACAGCTTGGGATATTTTCTCCTCCAGGGAGTCGCCGTCCTCCACAGATTCCTCGTGCGCTTCAGCCGCCATTTTAGGTGGGGGGAGCTTCGGCTTGTCTTTCTCCTTCCGAAGATTTCTAGTAGCCATACAGCGCGATAAAATTAGCCCACAGTAGATTCCGGCCAAGCTGAAAATTCAGAGAAACAAGCCCAGCAAAAAAAAACAAAGAAAAACAAGGGGGAAGCAAAAGATGGGGAGGGATCGCCAGAGAGACAGCCGGAGCTCGCAGGAGCACGTCCTAGCAAGCCCACCACATCACGTGATCCTGTCATATTCTTTATACTCTAAATGTTTAATTTAAAATCTATGCCGATGACATTCAGTTTTTAGTTCCCTATAATACTTCCTGGTCCTCTACTCTATCCATTGTAACACTATATTTGAACACAATAAACACCTGGCTGACATATAATCGTTAAATCCGGCTAAAACTGAACTAGTATATCTAACTTCCATTTCCTGTTCTACAATAGGTCCCCCATCTCATCTTTCTTTCAATGGAGTCTCCATTCCAATTCAAAATCATGCATCCAGGCTGGGAATAGAGATACATTCTGATCTATCCATGACGCAACATATTTCCGCTCTTACAATAAAATCTTTTTACAAACTTCATCTCTTAAAAAGACTGCATCCTCTGTTGTTTCTACAAGACTTTCATACTGTCCTGCAATATCTGATGTTCTCGGGGTTAGACTTTTGCAACTTTATCTAGGCTTACCTGATTCCACAATTCACCCTTTACAATTGATCCAAAATACTGTAGCTCATATTCTTTCTGGTACTTCTCATAGAAACCATATCACTCCCGTTATTTATTCCTTTCACTGGCTCCCAATAAAATTCAGAGTTCATTACAAAATCCTGTTAATTTTTCACTCAACGCACAATAAAGCTTGGAATTTGTTGCCAGAGGATGTGGTTAGTGGAGTTAGTGTAGCTGGGTTCAAAAAAGGTTTGGATAAGTTTTGGAGGAGAAGTCCATTAACGGCTATTAATCAAGTTTATTTAGGAAATAGCCACTGCTATTAATTGCATCAGTAGCAAGGGATCTTCTTAGTGTTTGGATAATTGCCATGTTCTTGTGGCCTGGTTTGGCCTCTGTTGGAAACAGGATGCTGGGCTTGATGGACCCTTGGTCTGACCCAGCATGGCAATTTCTTATGTTCTTATTTACAACCCCTCTTCAACTTGGCTATGCACTACTTTACGTATTTACAAATCTGTAAGACAGCTTAGATCATTATCAAAAAATCTCTTAGATATACCTTCAGTTAGACTTGCAAGATTAGACATAACCTGTAAAAGAGCTCTTTCCGTGGCTGGCTCTTCCTTGGGGTACTCGTTAACAGACTTTCTTCGCCTGATAGCAAACACCAAAAAATTTAAGAAATCTTTAAAAACCTACTTATTTCAAATAGCATTCAATACTTCCATTACAGAATAATTCATAATTACTTCCATACTCATTCTCTTTATCCAGTTTCTTTCCCAATCCCGGATCACCTCCCCCCACCCTTCAATCCCTCACCATCCCTTCCTTCCCGTCCCTTCCCTCCCAATTTATGAATCTGTGGTTCTTTGGCACTTATGTTAATTAGATATTGCATAAATATTTTTTTTATTTTTTAGTTAATTTATGTATGTTGGCCTTTATATCTTATTTTATTGTTTTATACTTATGCTGATTATGTTTGTTTTACATTGTAAACTATTTTAACCAAATCAGATTTGTAAAAGTGGTATATAAACACTTTTAAATAAGTAAAATAAATAAACAAATAAATAAATACATTGCTTCAATATTCAGCCATGTTCAGTGATCACTACTTATCTGGATAACATTTTATCTCACTAAAAATTTATCCAGATAAGTGAGGGGCAGGATGGGGCATTCTGGGGCAGAGCTACTTATCCAACAGCAAAGTTGACATCACTGAAGATTTTCTGCTGTTTGAATCGATGGAAGGTACAAACAGTTAATTTTTACAATGTACTCTCTACCTATTGGGAAATTTTCAGTGATGTCAGCTTTGCTGTTCGTACCTCCTTCTGTTTATGGAAAGCCACTACCTGAAATCTACCCCACCCCACAAACCCCACACAGAATTAAAAGTGCCCCCTCTTACAGTATTATAAATAGAGAGTGACATATTGATTTCTATACAGAGGGGCTCTCTCTCTCTCAAATGGTATGTGTGATAAAAACCTTTTTTCTACTAACACAGGCACCATGCACAGAAAAAAAGTGCAGTTATTTCTGCGGTTAAAACCCGTGTTGCTATGCATTAGTCTACCGAATTCCATATTAGGAGCTGCTCATTACCAATAACTCCACCTAAACCCCTCCCATTTGCATAACAAATGTAACATTTGCATACTAGTGCACATTGCGCTATTTAGCATGCTCGTTGCGGCGTTATCACATGCGTTAGGAACCTAATGCGAAATGAAAAATGTCCCTGTTAGGGCTTCATTAATTAAAGAGTTTCAGGCTGTTTACCACATAGTAAATGGCCGAACCCAGTGATAATGCAAAGTAAAATATCAATTATTATTCAGCTACCACATATATGATAATGAGCTGCTAAGCAAATGCTGGCAAATCAGATCATTAGTACCCCAACACATGCTAATCAAATAATGTAGCTTTCCTTAAAAATTGCAAATGACAGTATTTTGTGGTGAAATTAGCTACAAGTCAAGAGTTGTAGGTAACCTCCCCTGGAGCCTCAGCACAGTAACACACATCCTGATAACTCCAGAGTTTTGTCTTAAAGGGGACAATCAGCCATCATTAACCCCTCTTAGGAGGGGATGGGGATGGGGAAAAGGCACGGTACAGCTCACTGTTTCTATCACATGATGGGGAAAAGGCAGGGTACAGCCGGCTGGTGCTATCACATGATGGGGAAAAGGCAGAGAACAGCTGGCTGGTGCTATCACATGATGGGGAAAAGGCAGAGAACAGCTGGCTGGTGCTATCACATGATGAGGAAAAGGCACGGTACAGCCGGCTGGTGCTATCCCACGATGGGGAAAAGGCATGGTACAGCCGGTTGGTGCATTCACATGATGAGGAAAAGGCAGGGTACAGCTGGCTGGTGCTGTTACATGGAATAGACTTAGTTTTTGGGTACTTGCCAGGTTCTTATGGCCTGGATTGGCCACTGTTGGAAACAGGATGCTGGGCTTGATGGACCCTTGGTCTGACCCAGTATGGCATTTTCTTATGTTCTTATGTGCTATCACATGATGGGGAAAAGGCAGGGTACAGCTGGCTGGAGCTATCACACGATGGGGAAAAGGCAGGGTACAGCTGGCTGGTGCTATCACAGGATGGGGAAAAGGCAGGGTACAGCTGGCTGGTGCTATCACACGATGGGGAAAAGGCAGGGTACAGCTGGCTGGTGCTATCACATGATGGGGAAAAGGCAGGGTACAGCTGGCTGGTGCATTCACACGATGAGAAAAAGGCACGGTACCACCGGCTGGTGCTATCACACGATGGGGAAAAGGCAGGGTACAGCTGGCTGGTGCTATCACACCATGGGGAAAAGGCAGGGTACAGCTGGCTGGTGCTATCACACCATGGGGAAAAGGCAGGGTACAGCCGGCTGGTGCTATCACACGATGGGGAAAAGACACGGTACAGCTGGCTGGTGCTATCACATGATGGGGAAAAGGCTGGGTACAGCTGGCTGGTGCTATCACACGATGGGGAAAAGGCAGGGTACAGCTGGCTGGTGCTACCACACGATGGGGAAAAGGCAGGGTACAGCCGGCTGGTGCTATCACATGATCGGGAAAAGGCAGGGTACAGCCGGCTGGTGCTATCACATGATCGGGAAAAGGCAGGGTACAGCCGGCTGGTGCTATCACACGATGGGGAAAAGGCAGGTACAGCGGGCTGGTGCTATCACACGATGGGGAAAAGGCACGGTACAGCTGGCTGGTGCTATCACACGATGGGGAAAAGGCAGGGTACAGCCGGCTGGTGCTATTTTGAAAATTGATCACTGCCAGGCCCATAGCCAGAGTCTTTTCCACACCCCCGCTACATCACCAGGGCTCTTGCTGTAGGTACAGTGGAGGGGAGATCTGGAGAGTGGGGTAGGGTGGGTGATTTTAAAGTTTACAGGGAGAGTTAGGAGGTTGGGATGGTGTCTGCCCAGAGCTGTAAAATTAAAAACACCATTTTTTGAATACTAAGACCACCTTCAGGGGCAGCGGGGGGGAAGGGTGGGGCAGAAGGTCTATGATTGTTTACACATCAGGGGATTTGTTTGTTGGTGCTGATTGACCCCTTTAAGACATGATGGCCTCCCAGTGCTGGGGCAGCCATTGTGCAAAATCTAAGGCTCTTTTAATGCTGCATTATTTTCCCTGGCAGTATTTTACCACTGGGGAAAATACTAGATGTTTTATAAAGCAGCGGTGCAGAGTACCTCCAGTTTGTAAGCCCTAGAGTATATTTCCCTCCAGTAAAATGGTCATGGCTTAGTAAATGACCCTCCAGCAGAAAATATGCTGATTTTCAGCTAAATTAGTCAGACCTGCTATTCAGCTCATCTAAAGGTAGCCAGATAAACTTAGAGTACAAGTATATTCAATGGTGCAGTCATGCTGTTGTATATCTCAGCCAAGTTGACTAACTTGCTCAGCCAGATAGCTGCTGAATATTGACACCATAGTAGATAATGGCAAATAAAGACCAATTGGCCTTTCCTGCTGCTCAGGCATTCTGGTCCACTAATAAGGATATATTATACCTTCCTTCATAGAAGCTTCCCATCTAAGGGGGTCATTTATCAAAAAGAGAGCGAGACTAGCTATAAGGGCCTCATATAGAGGTATATATACCTACCTACTATGAGGGCCTTATAGCTAGTCTCTCTCTCTCGCTCTCTCTGCCCCCCCCCCCCCACCCCACATCACCTACTATGTGGGCCTGATTGCTAGGCTGTCTCTCTCTCCCCACCCCAGTGGTTGTAGGTAGGAATTACAATTCTGGCACTTACTGCAAAGTGTGAAAAACTTATCGTAATTTGCGGTAATACTTATGCAAAGCGCTAAGATAGTGCGATAAACAGCCTATTACCATAAAACACACCCCTTTTCCTATTGCATGCAATATTTAGTGCATTTTGATAAATCCAGGCCTAAGAAAATATCTCGCACTCCTTACCTAAGTCACTTTTTGATAGGGATGTGCAGAGGGACGCCATATGTTGCATGTGATTTGGATTTGTCAGGGAGCAGATACATTGCATTCGGCCGTATGGCGCCCCGATGCGTTAATACGGCGATTTCTATTTGTGTCCCAGCTAAAATTAAAATTAACTACAACCTCCCACCCTCCTGACCACCCCAAGACTTACCAAAACTCCCTGGTGGTCCAGCGGGGAGTCCGGGAGCCATCCCCTGCACTCTCACACCCTCGATGCCGGTTTCATCATGGCGCTGATAGCCTTTGTCACAGGGGCTACTGGTGCCATTGGTCATCCCCTGTCACATGGTCATCTGCGCCATCTTGTGCTCCTACCATGTGACAGGGGCTGACCAATGGCACCGGTAGCCCCTGTGACATAGTATGGGCAAAGGCTATCGGCGCCATTTTGTGTACTGGCATCGGATGGCCGGAGTGCAGAAGGTCATTCCAGGACCCCCGTTGGACCCCCAGGGACTTTTGGCCGGCTTGGGGGGGGGGGCTCCTTACCTCCACAAGACTTGCCAAAAGTCCAGCGGGGGTCCAGGAGCGACCTCCTGCACGCCGGCCATCCGATACCAGTATTCAAAATGGCGCCGATCGCCTTTGCCCTCACTATGTCACAGGTACCGATGGTCGGCCCCTGTGACATAGTGAGGGCAAAGGTGATCTGTTGCCAGTATTCAAAATGGCGCCGATTGCCTTTGCCCTCACTATGTCACAGGGGCTGACCGTCGGTACCTGTGACATAGTGAGGACAAAGGCGATCGGTGCCATTTTGAGTACTGGCATTGGACGGACAGCATGCAGGAGGTCGCTCCCGGACCTCTGCTGGACTTTTGGCAAGTCTTGTGGGGGTCAGGAGGCCCCCCAAGCTGGCCAAAAGTCCCTGGGGGTCCAACAGGGTTCCCGGTGTGACCTCTTGCACTCCAGCCATCCGATGCCAGTACTCAAAATGGCGCCGATAGCCTTTGCCCATATTATGTCACAGGGGCTACCGGTGCCATTGGTCAGCCCCTGTCACATGGTAGGAGCAGAAGATGGCGCTGATGGCCATGCGACAGTGGTTGACCAATGGCACCGGTAGCCCCTGTGATAAAGGCTATCGGTGCCATGATGAAACCGGCACTGAGGTTGTGAGTGCAGGGGATGGTTCCCGGACCCCCCGCTGGACCACCAGGGAGTTTTGGTAAGTCTTGGGGGGGGTTCAGGAATGTGGGGAGTTTGTTTAAATTTTTATTTAGGTGGCTGTATAATTCGGTGAAGATTCGTGTATTTGTGGGGAATCGCGATACATTTCGCTTCCCCACGAATACTACGAATAGTGCAATATAAGTTGTGGATCGCCAATACGGCGAAAACAAATGCACACCCCTACTTTTTGATGTCTTTGATTCTCTACCAAATTGTATGGATGAATATACAAGTTCCCATACTTTATACAACACCTATCTCCTCCTCCTCCTGTTATATCTTACCAACAAGCATCATGGGTTTAAGTTCAGAGTTATTTTATCAGTCTGAAATTCTTTGTCTAGATTTATATTTACTTTAATTAGCTAAATATGGATATGAGCAAATATCTTAAAAGAGAAAATCAATTCCAAACTTACCTGCCATGGCTGATAATTATGAATGTTTGCACATGATCCATTTTTAAAAGGTCCCACTCCTGGAACACAAGAGTGCATATTGTGTAAAGCATGAGCCAAGGCATACACGGCATTAGATACCTTGTATGTGTATCGAAAGTTGTACACATCATATATTGAGTTGTCAATACTGGTCAGTCTCTCATCTCCTGTACAAAGTGGAATACCATCTTCTGAAACATTTCTTCTAGTTTTATCATCCAGCCATTTACAGCCAAAGGCAGTCTCCCAGAACTGTGTGATAAAGACATCCTCCGGAGAAGTGGAAGGGTGGATGCTTTGAAGGAACTCCTTAAACCCAGGTATCTGGCCTCTCTGAGGTGCTACTCCCAAGCTGCCATTTAAAGTCTTTAAGATATCTTTCTTGGGAAAGTCTGAATCAATGGACCAGCTGGAACTGCCCAGCCAAATTTTATCTATCACATCCCAAGATGAAGCCTCTTCCATCAAAGGGATTAAGTTCTCCGTGGTGGAATAAACCGCAATCGCTGTGGCTGTTGACTTTTTTATGACTTGCACAATACGAGAAACTTCTTCCTGTGAGTTATGCACAGGTAGAGTTTCCAGGAAAGCAACACAACCTCCATTCTTTTCAATTTCCTTGGTTAAAAGCTGACTGCCTGCCCTTCCCAAGTCATTATCAGAGGTTATTACTCCTACCCAGGTCCAGTTGAAATATGCCACCAATCGAGCCATAGCAGTGACTTCAAAATTGGCATTGGCGATTGTTCTAAGAAAAGAAGGGAACTGAGTTTTATCACTCAAGAGGTGATGAGCTGAGGCATAGCTGACCTGTGAAGAGCAAAGGAGATACTTAATGCATGAGACAAGCAAGAAAAATGGTCAGTATTATGGTGAAAGTAAAACATTCAAGCAGTAATTTTGCATACATTTTCAATTACATACATACAAAGGGCCTGATTTTAAAAAACATTTTCTTGAGTAAAACAGGGTTTTACATGAGTAAATGCACTTTACCCATGTAAGTGGGCTTTTGAAAATTGCTTCAATATTTGCCATTGAATTGTCTTTAGGATTTACTCGAGTAAGTGCAATTTACTTGAGTAAATGGCTTTTGAAAATTGTTATGGTAGTATGTTATATTTTCGTGTGTAACTCCTTTGAAAATTATTCCAATGTAGGTTACATCAATTTTCAAAGGAAAAGTTTGCACATAAATTCCCTTTCAAAATTAACTCACAAAAACTACCCACACACACAATTGCACCTGCCAATTGTGCATATGTTTTGGAAGATAAAAGAGCATACTCTGAAATGTATGCATATACTTTTGAATTTTTGTAGGAAAGCACTGTTTTACCTACTGACAGGCCTTTGAACAGGACCGCCTTAACACTTTCACCTCCTTTGAAAACTTTTGAGTTCATTTTCAAAGTGACCTACTCTCATAAAACCTTACTTTATGCATGTAAGTGTTGCTTTGAAAACCAAGCAGGGTTTGTGCATGTGAAAGCATATGCAAAACACAACTATATGTGTATACAATTGAATGGTTCAGGTCCTACCTAAACAATAGATTTTTTCAGGTACAGATAAAAAACACTATATCAGACAAATCGAGCTAAAAACTGGAGTCCCCCAGGGATCAGCACTCTCGGCAACTCTATTTAATATTTACATACTGCCCCTATGCCACCTCTTGGCAGGTCTAGGTATCATACATTACATATATGCGGACGACATCCAGCTAATTTTACCAGTAGACAAAACAATTGAAAAAACGTTGAACCTAGCAATGTTGTACCTAGATATAATTAAACAACTGCTGTGCCAAATGGAACTAGTAATTAATATTGAAAAAACAGAATTCATACACCTTGAACGAAAAAAAACTGAATTAATCCAGAATCCCATCAAAATTAGAAACGATCAGATAGTGGAACTAACCGAAAAAACTCGAAACCTAGGAGTAATAATTGACAGTGAAATCAACCTCAAACAACACATATCATTGAAAGTCAGAGAGGGGTACGCAAAACTAATGGTCCTTAGAAGGCTAAAACCACTACTAACCCTAGCACACTTTCGAACTGTTCTTCAAGCACTTATTTTCGCTAGCACAGACTATTGTAACACACTCTTCCTTGGATTACCACAGTCAACACTAAGACTACTCCAAATCTTACAGAACTCTGCAGCCAGAGTTCTGACTGGAAAAGGCAGAAGGGACCACATCACTCAAACTCTCGCGGAATTACACTGGCTCCCAATCAAACAAAGAGCACAATTTAAAACACTTTGCACAGTCCACAAGCTAATCAATGAAGAAAATACCGATTGGTTAAACACTGCATTAAGACTACATATTCCCCAAAGGAATCTCAGATCAGCAAATAAAGCCTTACTAACCATACCCTCTGTAAAGACAGCTAAACTGACACAAGTAAGGGAAAGAGCATTATCATTAGCCGGACCTATATTATGGAACTCAATGCCACCCGAAATAAGACTAATAAGAGACCATAAACTCTTCAAAAAAAGCCTAAAAACATGGCTTTTCAAAAAAGCATTTCATAATGAGAATGGGGAATAGGTAGTACTAAGAAACTAGAAAATGACTTATACACACAGGCAAAAGTCACCAGATAACATATATGCATTCCTTACCTTTATTTTTATCACACTTAAGTTTTAAGTTAAAGAATTACAGTATATCACATATATGGGTAGCCTATTAAGGGAACTTCAATACACACTACATATAGCTTATAATATTTTGAATCATGTATCTGAACAACTTTGGCACCCACTGTTTAAAGTAAAATCTATTTCAAATGTATGTGCCTATTTGTAAACCGTTGTGATGGTATATCACTTGACGGTATAGAAAAGTTTTTAAATAATAAATAATAAATACTCACACTCATGGTAGGTATCTCAGGGAATGGAACTGGGGCAGAAAAGCATTTTTGCTCATACTTTCAATTTTCAAAGGTATGCATGTACAAAGTGACAACTACTGGAGTGAATTTTCAAAGGAGATTTATGCACTCAAATCTATCATACTATTATAGCAATTTTCAAAAGCAATGTGCTTGAATAAAGTGCATTTACTTGAGGTAAAAAACATTTACCGGTACATGCATTGGGCCTGATTTTCAAAACCATTTACGCACTTAAAACTGGGTTTTCTACTTCTAAATGCACTTTACTCTTGCAAGTGGGATTTTGAAAATTGGTACAATATATGCCTTTGAATTGTCCATAGGATTTATGTTATGATCGGTGTGTATGTGGACCCTTGGCCCGAGATGTGAGCTGATACAGCCCGTGGGGAGGAGCTGAGGTATAGTGGGAAGCTCTGGGCACAGTAGTGGGGAGATCCCCAGAGACCAGGAGGTGACCCCATAGGATAGCAGACTAGACAGTGCTTGGAGTGGGAGCCTGAAGTGAGAGAGGTGCCAGGCAGACTGCGGAGTGGTGGGCACAGAAATAGCCGTGCAGGAGATTCTCTGGTAGGACAGATCCGAGGGGCGGAGCTGCAGTGTAGTGGGCATAGACAGGGGAGCGCAGGCCAACCCACCAGGCACGGAAGCCCGAGCCCGATCTCTGCAGCCCACGTAGACAGGTACCCGGAGATGGAGGAAAGCTGGCTGAGTAGTAGAGAAGCAGGCCCGAAGAGCGAGACAGCTGGCAGTGGTAGTACACCCCGAAGCAGACCCCGTGTAGTGGGGGAGTTCAAGGTAGTCTCTAAAATGGTGAGTGCAACCAGAGGAGTGGGAGAGAGTGGACAGTCTTGATGAGGACCGGGGAAGGCCAGCCGAGAGACTCACTAGTTGCTGCAGTAGTTCCAAGGGAGACCCAAGTGGTAATACCGGTAGCTGGATAGGACCCAAGAGGCACGGGGCCAGCCTGAAACGCGGAGTAGGACAGGGGAGAAATCCCTGTATGAGCGCACACTGACCACCGAGGAGCGGGTGCCAGACAGAGTCCAAATGCCAGGCATGGAGCGGCGTCTCGGGAACAGGTTTTCTCAAAAAAGACTTATGCATATAAATCCACTTTGAAAATTTAGGAAAAATGTCTAACTCAGCTGGCATGCTCACCTACAGTAAATGCTACATTGGAGCTGATGCTAAATTAACCAGGGGACAGTGGCATCAGTAAGTTTAGTCATTCTTGGTGATTAGGGTGATATGTTTATTATGTTATAATTGGCATGTACATGCATGCTTACACCCCGTTAGTGCATTTTTCTACCAGCATTAATTCAGTCTTGCAGTTTACAATTTATGCTGACAGTGGACGTTAGTGATTCAGCTCCCTAGCTGTCTAAACAAAGCACTTGACAGATAAAACAACAACAAAGACGTGAATCATTCCCTTCTTCACTTCCCTTTTTTGGACCCAGCTGTTTCTTTATGTTTCTTTCAGCTTTTCAATATATATATATAAATGATCTGGAAAGGAATACGAGTGAGGTTATCAAATTTGTGGATAATACAAAATTATTCAGAGTAGTTAAATCACAAGCGGATTGTGATACATTACAGGAGGACCTTGCAAGACTGGAAGATTAGGCATTCAAATGCAGATGAAATTTAATGTGGACAAGTGCAAGGTGTTGCATATAGGGAAAAATAACCCTTGCTGTAGTTACATGATGTTAGGTTCCATATTAGGAGCTACCATCCATGAAAAAGATCTAGGCATCATAGTGGATAATACTTTAAAATTGTCGGCTCAGTGTGCTGCAGCAGTCAAAAAAGCAGATAGAATGTTAAGAATTATTAGGAAGGGAATGGTTAATAGAACGGAAAATGTCATAATGCCTCTGTATCACTCCATGGTGAGACCGCACCTTGAATACTGTGTACAATTCTGGTCGCCACATCTCAAAGATATAGTTGTGATGGAGAAGGTACAGAGAAGGGCAACCAAAATGATAAAGGGGATGGAACAGCTCCCCTATGAGGAAAGGCTGAAGAGGTTAGGGCTGTTCAGCTTGGAGAAGAGAAGGCTGAGGGGGATATGATAGAGATCTTTAAGATCATGAGAGGTCTTGAAAGAGTAGATGTGACTCGGTTATTTACACTTTTGAATAATAGAAGGACTAGGGGGCATTCCATGAAGTTAGCAAGTAACACATTTAAGACTAATCGGAGAAAATTCTTTTTCACTCAATGCACAATAAAGCTCTGGAATTTGTTGCCAGAGGATGTGGTTAGTGCAGTTAGTGTAGCTGGGTTCAAAAAAGATTTGGATAAGTTTTTGGAGGAGAAGTCCATTAATGGCTATTAATCAATTTTACTTAGGGAATAGCCACTACTATTAATTGCATCAGTAGCATGGGATCTTCTTAGTTATTGGGTACTTGCCAGGTTCTTGTGGCCTGGTCTTGGTCTCTGTTAGAAACAGGATGCTGGGCTTGATGGACCCTTGGTCTGACCCAGCATGGCAATTTCTTATGTTCTTATGTTCTATTTCAATTAGAACTGGGCTACAGCAACGGACTCCCAAGATGGCAGCACGCTGAGTCTAGGGGTGAGCAGCGATCCTTAAAGCTCATCAAAAAATATATTTTCCTAATAAAAGAATGCCTTTGAAAAGAAAAGGGAAAATTCGGGTTTACCTGTCGGTGTCCCTACCTTTATCGACAATGCAGCAAGAGATCACTACCTCAGCTTGACAGCAAAAGAACCAGGAAATGAGGATCCCGATGTGCCAGGTGGAGAGAGAGCTTCAGCTGTGCCAGCAGAGGAGCTGTTTTTGAGCCCAGACCTGAGGCAAGCACTGATGCAGAGGTCGGGGGAAGTGTTGCAGCCCGAACTGCTGTGTTAGGGAACCTCTTCCGGATTGTTAGCAGAGAGAACAATGCTGACCGCAGCTTCGGTGGAAGCTGGACATTCTTTGGTGATTCAAAATGGCGGTGGATCAACTGGTACCAGGCTGGAACCAGGGGCAATGGGGAACGACCCCATGGAGGGATCCCTGCTAATCCCCATGGTGGGAGTACCGGAGTTTCAACCCCTGGTAATTGCCTAATTTGTCATGGTTCAGGGGCCCTGCCCCCGAAACAGATTTTCCCCGAACTACGAGAAAAATTTGTTTTTCGGGTTTGTATGGGGGAGGTACACATTTTATTTTTTTAAATAAAAAAATCACCCCAAGCATTAACATTTACAATAATACATTAAATACAACCCCCCCCCCCCCCCACCACCACCATCTTGATCCCTCCCCAAGACTTACTAACATCCCTGGTTGTCCAGCAGGGTCTCGCGAGTGATTTGTCCCTCCCTGCCATCGGGCTGTGTGGCCTGCCTTGCATCAAAATGGTGCTGATAGCCTTTGACCTACTATGTCACAGGGGCTACTGGTGTCATTGGTCAGCCCCTGTCACATGGCCATCGGCGCCATCTTGTGCTCCTACCATGTGTCAGGGGCTGACCAATGGCACCGGTAGCCCCTGTGACATAGTATGGGCAAAGGTTATCGGCGCCATTTTGATTACTGGCAGCTGACCGCCAAGTGCAGGAGATCACTCCTGGACCCCCACTGGACCACCAGGGACTTTTGGAAAGTCTTGGGGGACCTGTCACATGGTAGGAGCACAAGATGGCGCCACAGGTGGGTTTGTTTTCCCGCGTCATTTTTTGGGCCCGTTTCGTTTTTCCCCGTTTCGTTTTTTGTTCGTTTTTTCCAAAAAACTAACTGAGGAATAACAAACTTTACCCTGAAGCGTCCGGCTCAAAAAAATGACCTGGTAGAAAATAATGATGGTCATCTCTTATAAAAACCACTAAATAAATTAAATAAATAAATAAGTTGCAACTTTAGAGGAAAAGGAATCCAGGACTTTGACCATTAAGGTGGCTACAGTTAGAGATAGAGAAGCTCTGGTGAAAAGGATTGAGACTTTGGAGAATAAAACCAGGCAACTTAATTTACGAATATTAAATTTCCCCAGAGTAACTGGCAAAATCCCCTATATAAAGGTTGAAAAGGTTTATGGTGGAGATACTGGGTTTTACCCAAGAAGACATCCCATCTATTAACAAATGCTGCTTTCCTGCCAAAGTCTACAGTAACATCATCTGGACAAAACTGGCAGGGGAATCTTAATTGAAATTCTTGAAAATTCAGCTATAGATGTTCTAGAAAGAGCCAGGCTCCTGGTGTCCTTTATTTCTTTAACTGATATTCAAACAATTATGAGAAAATATTTCAGAAGTTTTCCTGTAACATTTATGAATGCCAATATTAAGATTTACCCCGACCTGGCTTCATCGACACAAATTAGACGTAGGAGTTTCCTAACCCTACGCCAAGAAGTAATTGGTTTAGGTTTTTCTTTTCTGTTAAAGTTTCTGTGCAAATGTGTGCTAAGGAAAGGGGGTGAAACTTTTATATTTCATACCCCAGAGCAATTGAAAGTATTTATAGATTTGAGAAATCCAGTCACATCTACTCCCACAAACGTATAAATTAATTTGCTGGGTAGAGTGTTAAGTATTTCCTTGATTTTTATTTAACACTATCATTCTCTCTTGCAATTTCTGGGAGTCCTCCATTAATGATTTTTTGTTAAAATGGAAAATATTATAAACTAATAGGAGAAATATTTTTCTTTCTTTTCTTTTGGATTTCCATGTATTTCTTTTTGCAAAAATGTTTGTTTTTGTAAATCAATAAATTGATAGATAAAGAATAAAAAAAAACAAAAACTGGGCTATAGCACCATGAGATTTTATCCTGTTCCACCCCCCTCCTCAGGTTATAACAGCCCCTTCTAACGAGACTATTGATAATGATAACATTGCTAGTTGTTAGCTGATGGCCACCCACCCACCCTGAATCTGGATCCTGGTCTGGTATTTGTGTGTCACTATTTAGTTCCTTCAGTTTCATCTTATAAATATTCCCATGTAGACCCCACCCCACTTTGGTTGTTTTTTCCTGGACCACTTCTATCCTTTCTCTATCCTTTTTAAGATATGGTTCTGTTCTGTTCTGGAGACCGTATATCAGAAAGGATAGAGAGAGGTCAAAAGTGGTCCAGAGAAAGGAAGCCAAAATGGTGTGGAGTCTGCAATGGAAAACGTATAGGATGAGGACAGGAGTGAAGGGGAGATATGATAAGGGTTGATTCGGCATGGGATTCAAACATTTTCCAGTGGAAATTTGTAGAACTAGGCAACATAATACAAAGCTGCAAGGGGTAGACTTAGTAACAATGGTAGGAAATATTTCTTCATGGAAATGGAATGCCCTCCAAGAAGAGTTAGTGAAGATATGAAATGGAATGGAATTTAAAAAGGCAATGGAAGAAACAAAGGAAGGAAATGAAGAAAAGGGTATCCAGTGATAACTTGGATAACCGGCATGAAGCAGCAGTTGCTACTATAAAGCTTGCTGGTCAGACTGGATGGACCACTTGGGTCATTTACTAGGTTACTATTCTGTAATGGCTGAGACTCCTCTGTCTGAGGGATTGTGAGCTCTGCCTCCACAGCCTTCCTTGCTGCTACCATTTTTCCATTCTAATTTCTATTTAACTCTTCTCAAGATTTTGTCACTTACGTTCTGCAAAAGATTTTTAAAAATCATCCACAACTACAATTGCAAGTCCTCAATGCCCTTTGGGTGCTGTCGTGATGGCCTTCAAAAGACTCATTTATATTTCTTTTTTAATTTAGTAAATGTAAACCGATGTGATGACTTAAGTTGAATGTCGGTATATAAAAAACAAAACACTAAAATCTATTGAGCCTAAATATTGAAGAAGATGGCTAATATTGCTGATTTAAAATGCAAATTAATTCATTAAAACTATTGTACAATTGCCACTGCTATTTTGTTAAAATAAAATCAATTATCAATAAGAATACAACAAGTTATTTTACTGGAAGAACTATGATGGATACATTGTAAATAATTTGTTCTCAGTTTAGGTTTGCCAGCTGACATAGATCAACCGAAAGAGGCTGCTCCAGTTATAATTTACAGTAGCTTTACTGAATGCATGGGGAAATAAGTCTTAGGGAAAACAGAATTACAACTTCCTGCTTTGTATTAAGTAAAACTAGAGTGAAGTGGCATCCCTTTTTCATTTGCAATGCACTGAGTGAGTAAAATGAATGAAGTTATGAGACAGGCAGAAGTAGAAAAATGCCTAGGTTAGTCAAACACTAAATGCCTTACCTGTGGGTACCGGTAGAGACCTAGGATTCTAGCAATGGGCATTGAGGACTTGGATGGCATGTCACCAACAACGGCTTCTGGCATGCTTTTCTCATGGCAGTTATAATTTGGCACTGTTTCTAGTCTCCCTGACAAAAGCCACATGAGTCCCAGAAGTGATCTGACTTCATTGTAGCAAGAGTCGTACATTATAAATCCAAGAGAAATATTTGGCAAGATGTTGGGTGCCTTATTAATTTCCTTAACAGCAAATACCATTGCCAAATGAATGCGGTAGTACCTGATATGGAATCTGAAGAACAAGATGACTCATAAGTGTCTGTCAAATTCGTCAGCAAAGATAAAAAACAAACCAGAATTTCCTTGATGAACCAGCAAATTAGTTACATAAATGATATTTGTATTAGGTTAAATAACATTTAAGAATAAAACATTTCACACTAACGTCCCTTTCTCACACCATGTCATTCAACTAATATATAATGTTCTTAAATAGGTAGGAGAATACAGTTATTAATATCAAACTCTAAAAGGTTTCAGGTGAATTTTAAAAGCCTGGCATAGGCCAGAACTGGGAACTACATGCGTAAGTCGGGCTGACGTGTACCAAACAGATTTAAAAGTGCTTCATACACATATATCTCCCACTATGTGCACACAAATGTTTTTCCAAAACAGAGGCAGGGCATGGGCATTCCTGGATTTTGCAATGAAACCAATGTGCAAATACTGACACACACAAGCGCACGCCAGGACCCCCTGCCTCACATGATAGGAGCACTGGATGACCTGCGCCATTTTTAAAGATGGCACCGGCCATCCAGTGCTCCCTCCATGTGACAAGGGCTGGCCAATGGCACGGATACCCTGTCACATGGTAAGGGCAAAGAGCCATCAGCGCCATTTTGATTAGTGGCAGCCGATGACCCAGGAGCGGGAGATCGCTTCCGGGACCCACACTGGACCACCAGGTACCTGTAAAAGGTTTTGGGGGGGTGGGGGAAGCTAAGGGATTAGTTTTAAAGGGTCAGGGTGGGTTTAGGGGTTATTTTTGTGTGCCGTTTTTTCCGCCCTCCCCCAAAATGATAAAAGAACCTCCAAGAACAATTTCGTGGGGTTTTCCTATCGGTTTCGGGAAGCCCCCGATTTCTGACAATTTTGAAAATATCGTACAATATTTTCAATCATCAGAAATACGATTCACATCCCTATTCAGCGGCCTGGGTAAGGCATTCTTTAACTTGATTCCACACCTGACAAAAGGTGTGGGCCATGGATTGCGCCGCTGGAGAAAGAACTGTCAAATGAACTGGAAGTGGTAGCTGAGGCTGTTGTCAGAATACCACAGAGAATGGAGATATATCGGTGGCAGAGCATTCCATAAGTGAGAGGCCTATTTCAGAGCCTTCCCTTTGAGATGGGAAAGGATGAAAGTCACTTTGGTTGTTTCCTTCGGGTACAAGGATGGTTGCAGTGCAAATTGCATGAAGCACTGACTGAGGAAGCCATGACAGGAGCGTGAGTCCCCATTGTATTGAGGAGGTGCAGGGAGTGCCAATGATGCTTTGGGGTAGAATAAAGGCCGATAGGCCCCCTTGGGCTTGGCCAGAGCTGTATCTCGCAGCTGGGAATGAATCTCTTCCACCAATAAGGCTAGCGATTCCAAAGCCCTGTGATGTTCTTGGACTGTGGCGGTCAAACCTGGTAGAGCCCTGGAGGTGGTAAACTCCACCGAATTCATGGCCTTGGCAACCTGTTGCGCTTGGAGGTGGACCCTTGTCCTGGAGCAGTGGAGACCTGCTCTCTGGTAGGGACCAGGAAGCACCTGTCCCCAGGGGGCGTGGAGTACAGGAGGAGACAGAGGCTAGGATGAGCTTCACCACTGGAAGCCCGAGGTCCCCCCAGGTGGTGCCCATAGGGACCCAGGCCACTTGGACTTAGGTGGGCCTCACAGGGTCTCCCGGAAAGGTAGTAGAGAGGTGTGCCCACAAACAGCAAGGGAGTGTGGTCAGATTTCATGCTGTTGGCTTGGAGAAGCAAGGAAGACCCAAACGATGACAACACAAGGGACAGAGCCAAAATCAGAAGATGTGGTCAATGGTAGCAGAGGTCAGAATCCAAGGAGTAGTCAACAAGGCAGAGGTCAGATGGCAGGAAGGTCAAGGTCAGAACGACAGACTGAGGGTACTACATGGGAAGGTAGACAGACAGACACAGGAACAGAAGGTCACTGGAACAAGACTAAGAGTGCCAACCCACTACTGTACTCGATGGTAATCCAGCCAGTCTATGGATCTCCTGACACCACAGACTTGGAATACCAGATGGAACAGTACAACTCAGAGACAGTCACCAGGAGTGAGGTGAGCAACTGAACAGGACAGTGATGTTCCGATTGGTGTGGATGTTCTTGGAATTCTTGAAGTGGGACCTTGAACCCACAGGCTTAGAATCAAATGTTCTTGGCTTCATGGATGTGGGAGCTTGAACCCACAAGCTTGGAATCAATTCTTGGAAACAGCAGTGTGGGGACTTGAATCCACAACCTTAGGAGCAAAGTCTCTTATTGACTCTATGGAAGGATCAGAGTCTCTTCACCTTAGCCATTACGCCACGGAAGTACAACCAGTGACTTCCTTATATCGTTCCATCAATCAGGGCATGCCGCGGAGCTAGGACCCACCCCTGACCCTACAAGAGGCCAGGCGGTCTGTGCAGGTGCATGTAGGGGAGTGGCCAATGCCACTGGAGACGCCAAACTCTGGCATGAGGCCTGGTGCACAGTGGAAGGCCCAGCGACCGTCGTTGAGGGATGCCAAGGCCTAGAGGAGCTTGTGGCTGCTGCTGGGGAGGCTGACCTGTGTCCTGCAGAGGAGCTAGCGAGGTGAGCAGCCCAAGCGCAGGTCGGATGCTGACAGGGCGCGCAACAGGTTGTGGCATTTTTAATTTTCTCAATTATTATATGCTATCTGTGTGATTCAATCAAGATTAAAATCAAAATCTACCACACTAAACAAACTTTACAATATCAAGAAAAAGATATTAATTTCTCATAAGTGCTTATTTAGGAGGAAAAATCTTCAGATACTGTGGTTAAAACACCATGAAATTAAGTGCACTTTTCCCTTTGTCTCAATTTTAAGGATTACCCTCTAAGAAAAAATTATTTTAGAATATCTTTGATCAGCTGTTCATTTTTATATAAAAAAATAAATATTTCCACAAAAAATGAACAATTTATTAGAGTTTTGGATAGAAATAAAGATTGAATATTTTTAATATAATTCCACAGGTGTTTTAGACTGATGGTTATATCTGCTGCTAAATCTTCAGTAGATGTCACAGTCAATTTGGTATCTGAAATCTTTTCCTCCTAGGTAAGTACTTATGAGAAATTAATACCTTTTTCTTGATATTGTGAAGTTTTTTTAGTGCGGTAGATTTTGATTTTAATTTTTAATTGTCTCAACATTTGACTTAGCAAAATATTTTGTAATATATGAACCTTTGAGGTGACACAGTTTTTTTTTTTGAGATGTATACTGATGTGAATGAGCTTTTTAAAAATGTCCCACCTGTGATGGTAAAAGTATGAGTGTTGTACAACAACATGGGTAGTTTAGCACGTATTGTCAGGAAGCATTTCCGAAGGCATGTTTAGGTGTTGGGATGAAAATAATGCTAGTAGATTGCATTTTCACCACAATGTGCTTCGTTTTCCTTAATGATTTCATCCAAAGAAAAGGCAGGAACAAATAAGAACAAAAGATTTGCCATACTGGGTCAGACCCATGAAGCCCAGTATCTTGTTTCCAACAGTGGCCAATCCACAGGATCCCAAAAGATAAATATATTTCATACTCTTATCCCAGTGAATTTCCCTACGTCCACCTTAAAAAACATTTGTCAACTTTTCCTACAGGAATGTGTCCATTTTTTAAACCCAGCTGCAATAAAAAGTTTCACTACAGGCTCTGGCAATAAATTCCAGAGCTTAATTGTGTGTTAAATGAAAAAAAAATCTCTCATTAAATATTAGGGATGAACATTCATCACATCCATTTTGGCGGGTACCTGTGTACCTCACCAACTTTCTAGTACACATGGGAAAACAAAGAGTATACATGTATTTATATAAATAATAATAATAATAATAATATAATAATGATGATAATTCTCTGTTTCCCCGCATGTGATAGAAAGTTGGCAAGGTATACATTTATCGACCGAATCAGAAGAAATGAATGCACACAAATACACATTCCTGTAAAATATACTTCATTGTAGTCTTTGCACTTTTTGAAAGAGTAAACATATGATTTGAGTTTACCTGCTCCATTCCAATCTTATTTTATAGATCTCTATCATATATCCACTCAGCCATCTTTTTTCCAGGCTGAAGATCCCTTTTCTCTTAGGGAAATCATTCCATCTCTTTTAACATTTGTATCTCCTTTCTCTGTAGCTTTTCTAATCTGCTATATCTTTTTTTGAAAGAAGTTACCAGAATTCAACACAATAAGATGGGATTGCACCATGGAGAGGCTACAGAGGCATTATGATATTTTCTGTTTTATTCTCCATTCCTTTCCTAATTCCTAGAATTCTATTTGCTTCCTTGGCTGCTGCCACACACTGAACAGAGGATTTTAACATATTTCTGATGATCCCTAGATCCTATTCCTGAGTGGTGCCTCCTAATGTAGAACCTTATATTAAGTAGCTATTACTTAGATTGATCTTCCCTTCATGCATCACTTTACACTTGACCACATTAAAAGGCAAATTTTAAAAGCCCTAAATGTGTCAAAGTCAGGAGATATGTGGATATGGCTGGCCTGCGCACACCTAGTGGACTTTAAAAGGTGCCTGCATACATGAGTATCTCTGCTACCTACACAATTTTTTTTTAACAAAAAAGGGGTGGAACATGGCCACGGTCTAGACGAGGCAAGGGAGTTCCCAGATTTCACAATGAAATCAGTGCACAAATACTTATGCGCACAAGCATGTGACGGAGTCCCCTGCTGAATAACTTTACTTCTGCTATGGATGTGTGTATGTCAGAAAACAAAAAATACTAAACAGATCAGCAGGGTTTTAAAGGACAAGCTAACAGGGAAATAGGGTGCCAATTAAACTATAGGGATTTGCAAGCCCTATCCCTTGCCTGAGCAAACTGGGAATGAACTGGTTTAACTGGCAATTTTATTGTTGCACATATCTCTTAAAATTCCCCCACTTACATGGTAGAAGTGGCATTTGCACACATAGGTGCATGCCCACTTAACATTGTGTGCACGTGTGCATGCATTCAGCCTATTTTATGACTTGCACACATACGTGTGTATTTTATAAAATGGCTGTGTCCCTGGGCATGAACTGGCAAACGTGCTTTCGTGTGCACTCACACGCTGATTTTAAAATCTACCTTCATGTGTATATTGGTATTGACAAAAGAACAGCAGCCAAAAATAATAAATTACAATATCCCATGGGTCCCTGGGTAAAAACAAACCATTGAAGAATTAAACATGAAAATAAATATTAATGATAAAAATAAAAAATCTAAGGGCATATAATATAAAACATATCTATGCCATTGCTTAAAAATCTCTGTTACTTCAATTAAGACAGGAGCGCTTAATTCATGGAGTACAATACCTAGGGGGAAGGCAGGGGGAAGAGAGGGAGAGAAGGGTAAATCAGATGAAAAAGGGAGAAAAGGGAGAAAATTAAAGCAAAAAGGAAGGGGGGAATGGGGAGGGGAAGGATAAAGGAATTAGCATCTCTTTAAATAAAAAAAAAAAAAGAAAATGTGAAAACAGAAGTCTCCAAGGGGCTGATGTAATATCGGGTGGTCTACTCAGCGCGGTGGTGAGCGCATGGTTGGATGCACATTTTCTGAGTGCAAAAGGAATGCCAGTGCCATATCTGGATTAGCACATACATAATGTACGCACAAAAACCGTGTGTAGGGAATAGCACCAATGGCATGCAAATCTTATTTAAATGAGACAATTATCAATTAGTACCTGATGCAGTAACACATGCCAACATTTTTCACATCCTTAGCAAGTTTTTTTACATTCAAAATGTTGTGCTTGACTTTCCCTAGTGTTATTGTGTCGGAGTTAGTGGTGGCTTGCAGTTCCTGAAGGTTTTCTGATTTTTCAAAGGAAACTGTTTAATTCCTTGCCGTGCTGACCTTTTTCTTGCGTCTGTGAGCGAGAATTAGGACAGCCAAATGGGTGATAGGAAATAACCCTGCCAACAATAGAGCACCATGTGATGGCAGCACAGGCACAGGTTAGCAAATAGCTTTAATCCTTTTAAATCTTTATTAATAACTTGTCAATTGGATGTTTAATTCTGGGACCATCAGAAGTCACCCAGGACTTTGATGTCAGTAATGTTGACACTTAAAATTTGAACGTCTATTACTAGAACAATGGACACCAAAGTCCTAAGCCCCAGGCTTCGGCCTCAGGCATCTTTAACTAACAAGGGCCTTTTAAGGAACCCTTTAGTTTTGGATCTGTTTAAAAATGGGTTCTTTTGTATCCTGCCCACCACACAGCTGTGATAAGATGCAGTTGGTGTGTTAGAAAAATACATAATGGACCCATGGTCTGACCCAGTATGGCATGTCTCATGTTCCTTATGTTATTATGTTTTCAGGTGCAGCCCAGAGCTATCCATAGACTCTGCAGGCAATGTGTTATTTGTTCACGCACAACTCTCCTTGGATTACCTGAGTCAGAAGTAGTGCAAAGATACCGTCTCAACTCTGGAGCAATTGAGATCCTGGATGAGGACCTGCGCAATGATATTGATGCCATCGCCTCTCACAACCATGCGGTCCCTGGGCTGGCAAAACTTCTATGCACCTTGCTACTTTTTGTGACAGGAAGTTTCCAGAATACAGTAGGACTGGTTTGTGGGATGAATCAATCCTCAGCCTCTCAGCACTTTAGACAAGTCTTGAGGGCTATGATGAAATGTATACAATAGTACAGTGGTCCCCAACATTTTTTGCACCAGGGACCGGCTTCAAGCAAGACCATTTTTCCATGGCCCAGCAGGGGGGCAGGGGTGGGGCTTTGGTCATATGAGGGCGGGGTTATGGATGGGGTTGGATTTTAGTGCACACTTATTTAATTATGACATTTATAAATCCTGCACCTCCAGTTCTCTAACTCTGTGCATCCACTGAAATTCCCCCAAACAATGGAGCTTGGATGTTTCCCTTACAGCTCATCATACTGAAAGATATTTTCAAATTCTGGTGTCACCTCACAGTAACAGCAGCACAAACACCTTCCACTGCCAGGCACATTGTGAACTAATACAAAACCCCACAAAAAAAGACACTCAAAATCTATACTGCAATCCCATCAAAACATAACAGTAATAACACCGAGGACTCTGTGTATTAACAATGGAAAAACAGAACCACCATTCATCATAAAACAATAAAATCAAGAAACATAAAGCATCAGTTATAATAGTAAAACCATATTAATAAAAGAATATTTTTAAGCTACTGATAAATAGAATTTCTATTAATTAAAATCATATACATTTTTTTACAATTTCCCAAACACCAATGAAATATTTCAAAACAGCATATATATCAAATAACACCCAATAATTAAAACTAATAAAACTAATAAGGATTTTAAAAAGCCCCTGCTTTCCATACATGGGAACTCTTGATTTCCAGTCACCCTGATATTGTCGAGGATTAGGAGGTTATCCTCTCTCTCTCTCACATGTCCATTCTCTCTCACACATACACTGTCACATACATACATACACATTCATGCTCTTATACCCAACCATAACCTCTCGCTCTCACAGACACTGACACTCTCTCAGGCTGTAAGATACTCTCTCCCCCTCCCCCCCCCCCCCCCCCACACACACACACTCTTACTCCTCTGGATTTTCTCATACACACTCATGCTCTCACTCTCACTGGCTCCCTCACAACCTCAGAGCCTCTCTCATTCCTCTGCTGCCACTGTCACTGCTGCCGCGTGGCTATTGGGGAGGTGCTGATTGCTGCTACTGGCACTGAATCCCATTTTTCCACCTTCCATTTCTTATTTTTTTGCCAATTCCTTTTATATTGCCTTTTTTCTATTTCTTTTCTCTCCATCTGTCTTCTTCCCTCAAACACACAGTCAGGTTCTCATTCTCACATGTTTTCTCTCTCTCTCACACACACACACACAGGCTCTCACTGTCACATGCTATCTGAGTCTCACACACACAGGCTCTCTCTCACTTCCACTTGCTGTCTTGCTCAAGCACAGGCTCTCACTGTCACATGCTGTCTCTCACACACACAGAGGCTCTCACATGCAGTCTCTGCAAACATTCAGGTCTTCATTCCCACACACACAGTCTCTCAACTCATCTCATACACACACTCTACAAACCCTCAGCCTCTCTCTCACCTTTGGGCCTCATCTTCACAGGCCGCTGCAGGATGGGCTCTGCAGCGGCCCTGCTACCGGGCCTCTTCCTCTTCTCGAGCCGCTGCGACATGGGATTCGCGGTGGCCCGTAAGTGCTGCTCCTCTTCTGCACGCGGCTGATGCTCTTCTTCCTTCCTGCCCATGCGGCTCCGGCAACATTTTTCTTCCGGGGCCGCAAGGGCAGGAAGGAGGAGGAACACCTGCACGTTTAGACAACTGTTTTCTTCGGGCCGTGGTGACGTGAGCTCCACCACGGCCCTGCTGATCTTCTTGCTGTGTGTATCCGGCACACAGCACAGCAGTAGTTCATGCTCAGCCGCGATGTGCTAATCGGCTTTTCGGGTCATGCCTCCTCCCTTTTGGGGTTGGAGGAGGTGGGTCTCAAGCTTCACCCCGCCTCCCCACAGCAGTGGCAGCCAATGAACGGCAGCCGGGGAGAGCGGCGCCGCGGACCGGCAAAAAAACCCCGACAGCCCGGTCCTGGTCCACGGACCGGTAGTTGGGGACCCCTGCAATAGGATATTTGTTGCCATTAGGTCCAGGGCAACTGCACGAGATCCAGTATGGATTCTTTGACATAGCTTGGATGCCCAATATATTGGGCACAATAGACTGCACCCATATCACACGTACCCCCAGCTCAGAACAGGAAAGTGCATTCCACAATCAGAAGTCATTCCATTTGATGAATGTGCAGGTGGTATGTGGTGCGCATCAACGGATCTTGAATTTAGCTGCCATGATTCCTACATCCTTGCTTGTTCATCGCTTGGAACCAATATTCCACTGTGTGACCTGTTCAATAGATCCCTGGAAAAGGGTGTAGTGCCTAGTGACTGGAGAAGAGTGGTGGTGGGCCCCCTTCACAAGAGTGGGAGCAGAGAAGAGACTGGAAACTACAGACCGGTTAGCATCACTTTGGTGGTAGGAAATTTAATGCAGACTCTGCTGAAGGAAAGGATAGTGAACTATCTAAAATCCAGTGGGTTGCTCAATCAGAGGCAGCATGGATTCACCAGGGGAATGTCCTGTCAGATGAATCTAATTGATTTCTTTGATTGGGTGACTAGAGAAATGGATCAGGGAACAGCACTCAATGTAATTTACTTGGATTTTAGTAAAGCTTTTGATACAGTCTCACATAGAAGATTCATCAACAAAATGAGAAGCTTGGGAATGAGCTCCAAGGTGATGGCATGGATTACAAACTGGTTGATGGGTAGAAGACATCAGGTGATGGCAAATGGAACCTACTCTGAAGAACGAATGGTGTTAAGTGGAGTGCCACAGGGATCGGTGTTGGGACTGGTTCTGTTCAACATCTTTGTGAGTGACATAGCAGAAGGGATAGAAGATAAAGTTTGTCTATTTGAGGATGTTGCTAAGATCTGCAACAGAGTGGACATCCTCGAAGGAGTAGAGAGACTGAGAAGGAATTTAAGGAAGCTGGAAAAGTAGTCGAAGATATGGCAACTGAGATTCAATGCCAAGAAGTGCAGAGTCATGTATCTGGAGTGTTGTAATCTGAAAGAACTCAAACGGGACAGAGACAGGATAGAGGTGGTCTAGAGACTGTGACCAAAATGGTTGGTGGTCTCCATCGAATGACTTATGAAGAGAATATGTATACCCTGGAGGAGAGGAGGAGGAGGGGTGATATGATGCAAACCTTCATATACTTGAAAGGTTTTAATGATTCATGGTCAACAACAAGCCTTTTCCATTGGAAACAATTTAGTAGAACTAGAGGTCACAATTTGAAACTCCAGGTGGAAGACTTGGAACCATTGTCAGGAAATATTTCTTCATGGAGAGGCTGATGAAAGAAGTGGTGAAGACTAAAACTGTGAAGGTTTTCAAAGGGGTGTGGGATAAACACTGTGGATCCCTAAAGGCTAGAGAATGGGAATGAATGAAAAAGCTTGGGGGTAATGTGTACGGAGCAGCAGTTACTACCTTTAACAGAAACATGGGGGATAACCTACACTGAGTGGCAGAAACTACACTTAACAGAAACATGGGGTTAAAATGCACGGAGCAGCGGTTACTACTTTGAGAAGCTTGCTAGGTAGACTGGATGGACCGTTTTGGTCTTTTTCTGCAGTCCTTACTATATTTCTATGTTACTAGGTAAAGACACCGAATTTGGGCAGCCAATCTCAGGTTGTTCGGATGGCCAAATTTGGCACCTATAAAGGATGCCATGGACATTGAAGTCCATGAGGTGCCTCATCGACAGATGCTTAAGTCCAAGGCATCTCTTAAAGTTGCCAGATTTAGGATGATCTCAAGTTGTTTGGATGTCCAAATTTGGTGCCTTTAAGGGATGCCGTGGACATCAACATCCATGAGGGTCCACATCAATGGATGCTTAAACCTAAGGCATCTCTTAAAGGCACCGGATTTGGGCCACCGATCTCAGGTTGTTTGGATGTTCTTTATCTTCCTCACATGCAGTTCCTTGTACTCATGTCATTTATTTATTTATTTATTTATTTATTTTGCACTTTTATATACCGATATTCATGTAAAAATTTTACATATCACTTCGGTTAACAGCAAAATGAAAACAAGCATGTAAGAATGCATTACATCGAACAGGGGATAGTAAGAACTGGGATCAACAGAATAAATAATAATTAGGCTTATATCATCAGACAAGGGAAATGAGAACTGGGAATCAACAGAACAAATAATAATATGCTCTTCCAAAGAGCAAGAGATTAAAAAACAGGACAAGAGTCATGTTACTACGAGATTAACACAGTGTCAAGTTTCTAGGGTAAATACTTGGATTGCTCCACTGAAGTAGAAAGGTTAACTTGAGAGCTAGACCAATACTAGAAGAGGGTAGAAAGCTGGAAGGATCATTTGAAATTCGGAAAGGCTTGATCGAACAGCCAAGTTTTGAGTCTTTTTTTTTAAGGTAATCGGGCATCATTCTAGCCGGAGCTCTGGTAGGAGAGCGTTCCATTGCGGAGGGCCAGCTGTGGAGAGAGCTCGTTTCCTTAGTGTGGTTTTGGCGGAGGAGGCATAGAGAGTGTCTCTATAGGCAGATCTCATCGGTCTGGAGGGTAAGTGGGGACGAAATGGGATATTAAGAACAAGGGGAGTGAAATTGTGAATGGCTTTGTGTAAGACCATTAGGACTTTGTACAAAATTCTGAATTTGATTGGGAGCTAATGCAGGTTCTGCAAGATGGGTGTAATATGTTCTCTTTTATTGGTCTTAGTCAAAATCCTGGCTGTGGCGTTCTGCAACATCTGTAAGGGTTTGATGGTGTTTGCTGGGAGACCGAGCAGAAGCGAGTTGCAGTAGTCAATTTTTGAAAAGATGATTGATTGGAGAACTGTTAGGTAGTCTTGGAAGTGGAGGAGCGGTCTCAGTCATTTTAGGACTTGTAATTTTAAAAAGCCATCCTTGGGCAAGATGGCAGCATAGGCAGGTCACTGAATGTTGGCTGCCCGAGTTTTTCCTTTGGATTTTCTACTTTGAGTGCTATGCCTTCGAAAAGAAAGGGGAAAGTAAGGATCTTTCCACCTGAGACCTTACCTCCCATGGGGCAACTTGATATCATCCGTTTCATGCGCCAGCTGGAGCAAGAAGAGGGAACCGGTGAATTTGCTGTGAGCCCCTGCGGGGGAGAGCAGAGTGCTCCAACGGACGAGGCATCCCTCAGCCCTGACATCAGAGCGCCTCCGGCGCAGCGTGACCCTGACGGAGTCACTTCCCAGTCGCAGGTCGATGACGCGGTCATTGCGACTGGGGGGGTGGAAGTTGACTCAGGCAACACGCCGAGAATGAAGGAACTCACCCGGGCAGGAACAGAAGGTGCTGCCGGAGTGGGTGCTTCAGGGACCTCAAATCTTGAAGCCTGCCTCGGAGGGAGAGATGAGGATGCTACGATGGATGGAGGTCAGAATATAATATCTCTCGGCGTTATCGGTGAGTCCCCAATATTGCCATCTAGACCGGAGGCAGTGACTCCGGAGTCACTGTGGGACCTGGTGCGGGCCAAGGTCAATCCATGAAGAGATTAGAATTAAAGATGGACTCCCTAAATTATAATTTTCAACAAAAGATACTTGGAGTTTGGGAGTAGGCCACCAAGGTAATAAATAAAGTTTCAGAGACTGAACATAAAATTCAATCTCTTCAAGCTGTTAATGTGGCTGTAATAAAAGAACAGATGGCCTGTTCCAAACATTTGGAAACCCTGGAAAACAACATCAGGCATTTAAATTTGTGAATTATGAATTTCCCTAAAGTTGCTGGAGAGATTCCTTTTACTACATTAAAAAGTCTCTTCAGAGAAGGTCTTGGATTTACAGATGAAAATATGCCATCTATTAACTTTTGCAGATTTCTGAATAATAATAGACCTTCTACTGCAGGGACTGTCCCTGCATCAACTATTCCAGAGAATTTAACCAGCTTCTTAGAAAGTTCCGATACGGATGTATTAGAAAGGAATACTTTACTAGTTGTGTTTATTTCTGTGCTTGGCTTGAATAATGTGATGCATAATTTCTTTAGAAAATTTCCTTTAATGTTTTATGGTCAAGCAATAAAAATATATCCAGATTTAGCTCAGATAACTCAAATTAGGAGGAGAGAATTCTTGTCTTTAAGGCAGGATGCTGTTTCTCTAGTATATACATTTACACTTCGTTATCCCTGTAAGTGTATTCTTAAGAAAGGGGATGACTGTTTTATATTCTTTCAGAAGGAACAACTTTGTCAATTTGTGGATGCCTGCAGGTCTACCACCTCTTCGCCACTTGATTAAGATAGGGTTATTAAATTGTGATGTCTCCAGCTAATACCCTATGTTAATGTCACTGGGGTAGATTTTAAAAAAGCGCGCCTTCGCGTACTTTTGTTGGCGCATCAGGCGCAAACAAAAGTTCGCTGGATTTTAGTAGATACGCGCGTAGCCGCGTGTATCTACTAAAATCCTGGATCGGCGCGCGCAAGGCTGCCGATTTCGTGTAGCCGGCGTGCGCCGAGCCGCGCAGCCTGCCGCCATTCCCTCCGAGGCCGCTCCGAAATCGGAGCGGCCTCGGAGGGAACTCGCTTTCGCCCTCCCCTCACCTTCCCCTCCCTTCCTCTATCTAACCCACCCCCCCCGGCCCTATCTAAACCCCCCCCCTACCTTTGTCGGGGGATTTACGCCTCCCGGAGGGAGAAGTAAATCCCCGGGCGCCAGCGGGCCGCTAGCGCGCCGAGACGCGACCTGGGGGCGGTTCCGGAGGGCACGGCCACGCCCCCGGACCGCCCCGGGCCTGCCCCCGAAACGCCGCGTCCCCGCCCCCAAAACGCCGTGCCGATCGGCCCCGCCCCCGACACGCCCCCCGACACGCCCCCCCTCGAAAAACCCCGGGACTTACGCGAGTCCCGGGGCTCTGCGCGCGCCAGTAGGCCTATGGAACATAGGCGCACCGGCGCGCAAGGCCCTGCTCGTGTAAATCCGCCCGGATTTACGCGACCAGGGCTTTTGAAATCCGCCCCACTGTGTATAAATATAATTGCTATAATTTCTCTCACTTAGGGCCTCATTTTCCATATCGGATTGGTATCGCATGCAATACCAAAAAGGGGTGTACCTTATGTTAATAAGCATGGAGAGAGAGAGAGAGAGAGAGAGAGAGAGAGAACCTTACCATAGTGCCTCCTCCCTAGACAGGTATTTGTATCCCTATGGGAGGCCCACCTAGTAACTCGAGGTGAGGGTTAAGTATTAGTGTAGAGTTGGGGGCCACTTTCACATTCAACGTGAGATGTACGAACAGAACAGTGGTCTCTTGTGAAGATTTGATGACCCAGGTAGAGAGTCCATCAAGCTAGGTTGAGAGAAAATTGCACAAATCTCATCTTGGAGTGAGTTTCCTCACTCCGTAGGTCATCAAATCTTCACAAGAGACCACTGTTCTGTTCGTACTTCTCACGTTGAATGTGAAAGTGGCCCCCAACCCCCTACACTAATACTTAACCCTCACCTTGAGTTACTAGGTGGGCCTCCCATAGGGATACAAATACCTGTCTAGGGAGGAGGCACTATGGTAAGGGTCTCTCTCTCTTGCTCTCTCTGAGCCTGCATCATACTGAAACAGGCCTATCAGGAGACATCATGAATCCACAATAAACCTTTACCGGCCTGTAACGCAAATGAAAGAGGTGTAGTTATTGGCCACGTTAGGAGCTGCGCTAACAGTGTGGCTGTTTCGCGGCACATGATAAATCCTCCCTACTTTACATTTGCTCCGCCCCTGAATACGAAATTAAAAATTTGCATTCACAAATCACGCTAACAGCAGTTAACGTGATTTGTGGAATTATCACACGCGGTAACCCCAAGGCACTTTTTTCCTAAGTTTCATCCCTCACCAAACCCCCCTTGACGTCTGTACCAGATGTTAAAGCTGCAAGCAAAGCAGAGGAACTTGCGACCTACTTCAAAAACAAGATCCTGAACCTATTAACTCAAGCCAAGAAAAACAAAGATACTACGCTTTCAACACCTCTAGCTGCCATACCACCACAAAAGGCAAGCCTTGGGGAATTTGAGCTGACCTCATCCTTAGAGATCGAAAACATACTAAAAAAACTTAAACCTTCTTCTCATCCTCAGGGCACCATCCCAACTAACCTCCTTATCACCTGCTCTAAAACCATCTCCAAACCTATCGCCCAAATCATCAACTGCTCTTTATCTCAAGGGCTAGTTCCCGACCCTCTCAAAATGGCAATCATAAAACCACTCCTAAAAAAACCAAATCTCTCTCCAGATAACCCGGCCAATTTTCGCCCAATAGCAAATCTGCCCCTCATCGCAAAAATCATGGAACGAATTGCAAATAAACAACTGACAGAATACTTGAGCAACAACAACATTCTTTCCCCTTCGCAATTCTGCTTCCGCCAATCTTGAAGCACAGAAACTCTTCTAATCTCATTAACGGACTCCATCCTACTGAACCTTAAAAAAAGACAACCTTGTCTACTCATCCTCCTTGACCTAACAGCAGCATTTGACACGGTTAATCATAATACACTGGTTGATCGTCTGTCAGACATTGGCATCAGAGATGTCACCCTCGCCTGGTTCATATCTTTCCTTCAGAACAGGCATTATAAGGTTAAGATCAACAGGGAGGAATCTCAACCAGTCAACTGCAACCTGGGAGGCCCACAAGGCTCTTCACTTTCTCCAACCTTATTCAACATATACCTGCTCCCACTCTGCCAGCTCCTCCGCAAGCTAAATCTTATCCACTAGGGGTGTGCATTCGTTTTGAACTTATATGTAAAACGCTACTTATTTTTTTTTTTTAACTTAAAAAAGTGATGAGGCGAAAACGATCGGATTTCCAACTTATTCAACATAGCTATGTTGAATACGTTGGAAATCGCGATCGTTGATCCTAAATAAAAATTTAAACCCCTCACCCTCCTTAATCCCCCCCCCAAGACTTACCAAAATTCCTTGGTGGTCCAGCGGGGAGTCAGGAAGCCATTCCTCTATTCCTTTGCGAGGAGCACGTGACGTCCGCGTCACGTCAGAGTGACGCGGCCGTCACGTGGTCCACCGCGGTTCCGCTCCCGGACCCCTCGTTGGACACAAACGGAACTTTTGGCCAGCTTGGGGTCAGGAGGGCCCCCCCCAAGCTGGCCAAAAGTTCCGTTTGTGTCCAACGAGGGGTCCGGGAGCGGAACCGCGGTGGACCACATGACAGCCGCGTCACTCTGACGTGACGTGGACGTCACGTGCTCCTCGCAAAGGAATAGAGGAATGGCTTCCTGACTCCCCGCTGGACCACCAGGGAATTTTGGTAAGTCTTGGGGGGGGATTAAGGAGGGTGAGGGGTTTAAATTTTTATTTAGGGAACCGGTGCACGTATGGACATAGACTCAACTTATGGAATTCTCCATATGTACATATTGACCGAAATTGACCCCCCCTTTTCGACTTATGGACTTATGAACATAAACTTTTTGTCTGCACATCCCTATTATCTACTACCTATACGCTGATGATGTTCAGATTCTGATTCCTATTACGGATTCACTTCATAAAACTCTGGACTTCTGGAACTCATGCCAACATGCCATCAACAACCTGCTGACAAGTCTCAATCTGATTCTTAATCAAAACAAGACAGAGTACCTTCTCATTTCCCAAAATGGAAACCACCCACAACCTATCACCAACCTGGCCTCACAATTAATCCTAGCCCCACAAGTCAGAAACCTGGGAGTTATACTAGATAACCAAATGAATTACAGATCTTTCATCAACAACATCATAAAGGATGGATTTTTCAAACTACAAGTCTTAAAAAGATTGAGACCCCTCCTCCATTTTCAAGATTTCCGATCAGTTTTACAAGCAATCATTCTCAGTAAAATCGACTACTGCAATTCACTACTACTTGGCCTCCCTGCTAACTCCACAAAACCTCTACAGATGTTGCAGAACGCAACAGCAAGGATTCTAACCAAGACAAACAAAAGAGACCATATAACACCCATCTTGAAAAATCTACACTGGCTTCCTATCAAATTCAGAATACTTTTCAAAGCACTCTCATCAATCCACAAGGCAATACCTAACATCGCCCCACTCGAGCTCAAGATCCTTCTTCAACCTCACACCTCCACCAGACCAGTGAGACAAGCATACAGAAACAACCTACAGGTCCCACCGATGAAGACAGCATTAAGTAAAAGAGCTTTCTCCACTGCTGGTCGCAAACTTTGGAACTCTCTCCCATCAGACCTCAGACTAGTGCAATGCCCTATTGTATTTAAGAAAAGACTCAAGACCTGGTTATTCAACCAAGCATTCTCCTAACTTCAGCTTTTATTTGAATTCCAACCTATGATCCCTTTCATTGGTAACCCCCAGAGAGCAATATTAAAAACCTAGCCTTATGCCCAACACCCGTTCTTAACTCCAGCCTACATTAGGCCCCATAACTTTTACTTTATGTTGTTAACCCCATTTATTTTTATCCAAGTTCAATCTACCTGTTTATTGTCATGGTTATTGTTTAGAATGTAAACCGACTTGATTAGTAATTCTGTTACTGGAAAATCGGTATATAAAAGTGCTAAATAAAATAAACTCCTTGGAAAATGAGGCCTTTAGTTTTTCCTTTGCCTCCCCTCTAGCTTTTCTCAGGGGGTACCATTGTTAAGATATTCAAAAGGTAGATGATAAAATGGTTTATTTGCCTTATAATTTATGATATGAGTAAAAGAGACTGGACATATGGATTTTTCTTTCAGGAAACTAATTTTTCCTCAAACTCTCATTACATTTTATATCCAGATGTAAGAAAGTCTACCTATATATTTATTTTCATGTATTATTTTTTGAAAATGATAAAGGAAAAAAAAAAAAGCCATCCTTTGTGGTGTTATTGATAATTTTTTTTAGGTTCAGTTGATTGTCCATGATGACTCCGAGGTTTCTTACTTGGGAGGAGAGGGATGGAAGAATGGTGGTATGATTGTTGGGAGCTACATAATTGACATCCTGGGAGACGAGGAGGAGTTTAGTCTTGTTGGTATTAAGGATTAGGTTGAGGCTTGAGAGAAGGTGGTTGATAGATTGAAGGCAGTTGTTCCAGAATCTGAGGGTTTTGTGTAGAGAGTCAGTGATCGGGGTGAGTATTTGCACATCATCGGCGTATATGTAGTTAATTAGCTTTAGGTTGGAAAGGAGCTGGCAGAGCGGGAGAAGGTAAATGTTGAAGAGGGTAGGGGTTAGGGAGGAGCCTTGCGGATCTCCGAGGGTTGAACTGACGGGTTGTGATTCTTTATTGTTGATTTTGACCTTGTAGAATCTGTTTTTGAGGAAAGACTTGAACCAACTGAGTGTGGTGCCTTTGATGCCAATGTCAGCTAGCCGTTCCATGAGAATTGAGTGGTTCACCATGTCGAAGGCGGCTGATAAGTCGAGGAGAATGAGCAGACAAGGTTGTTTATTGTCGAGATTCAGAAGAATGGTGTCTGTTAGTGAAATTAAGAGGGCTTCTGTGTTTAGGGATTTACGGAAGCCGAACTGAGATGGGGCTAAGATTTTGTTTTCGTCCAGATATTCCGAAAGTTGCTTATTGACTATTTTTTCCAAGATTTTAGAGATGAAAGGAAGGTTAGCTATAGGTCGGAAGTTGGCCGGGTCATCAGGTGACAAATTAGGTTTTTTCAGTAGTGGTTTGAGAATGGCAAGTTTCAGGGGGTCTGGAACTCGGCCTTGTGTTAAGGAGCAGTTAATGATTTCTGCAATAGGCTTGGCGATGGCTTTAGGGATGGAGATGAGTAGGTTTGATGGTATCGCATCAGTGGGGTGAGATGAAGGTTTGAGCTTCTTTAGTATGGCTTCAATCTCTAAGGAGGAAGTAGGCTCGAAAGCTTCCAGGCTTGTGGTCTGTTGTAGGGAGGCAGAGAAAGGTGGGGGGGTGGGGAGGCTGACCCTTGTTGGCAATTAGCGGTGATATCAGATTGGTGATTTGACATATGACATCCATCCCCCTCGACTATGCCCAGATGTCCATTTTGAGTGGAACCGTTGGCAGCATGCTGCGAGGCCAGCTGCAAAACTTTTCTGAGGGAGATATGTGACTTCTGGCACAGATGATAGTCAAGGATGAAAGACGCCTCTTTTTTTACTTTGGGCACAGGTGGAAACAGAAAAGGGCAGATGCTTCCTGGCTGGTGTCATGGTGAGATCTAATGTCCAAGCATCCTAAGCAAGAGAAGTGAGTATGGGTGAGGCCTAGAGTAAGGTATTAAAGAAGAAAATATAGCTTGGATCTTATAGGAGATTCTCAATACCAACACCAAAATGCTAAAAATATCTTGAATTATAGAATGGGTGAGAGGAGCAGGGCCCTGCATCATTTTCTCTATATAATAATGTTTGCATTATTAATTCCTGCTGCCAGGTGAAGGTGTTGAAAAAGAGGGCCAGGCGTGGGCAGCCAGAGTTCATAGTCACCCTGAAGGGGTAAATATATTGAGTAAAAGTACTCTCTATCTGCGGAGTGTTATGAAGGTCCGAGTGGACTAGACTAGTGCTCCTACCATGTGACAGGGCCGGCCAATGGCACGGATACCCTGTCACATGGTAAGGGCAAAGGGCCATCGGCGCCATCTTTATGAATGGCAGCCGACGGCCCGAGAATGGGAGATCGCTCCCAGGACCACCACTAGACCACTAGGTAATTTTAAAATGTTTGGGGGGGATCGGGAGGGTGGGGGAAGCTAAGGGATCATTTTTAAAGGGTCGGGTGTTTGTTTTTTTTTATCGGGCCATCGGTGCCATTTTTGAGTGGCAGCCAAAATGGCGCCGATGTCCTGAGAGCGGGAGATCGGTCCCTGCGTACCCACTGGACCACCAGGTACTCATAAAAAGTTTTGGGGGGGTTCGGGAGGGTGGGGGAAGTTAGGGGGTCAATTTTTTTTTTAATTCTTTATTTATAAATTTTTCAATAAATCACAATTAAATGATTTACAGAAACACAAAAATAATGGTACAGGTAAGCATACTTATTATTTAACTAAAAGAAATAGATTACTCAATATGCAAAATAAAGAAAAAACTTTGCTTTACCTAAACCAAACTTTTCAAATCAACTTGGAGAGATGTGCATGAATATCAGAAATTATAGGGAGATTATTAAATTAACTTTGATAATCAAATTGGAGCAAATACATTCCTGGATATATTTTAATTATTGTTAGACGCTGGGGATGAGGTTGTAATCTTACGTTGTTCTATAAAAATTTTTAAATGTTCAGGAACAAAGAAGATAAAGGCTTCGTCTTGCCTTGAGATTAAACATTTACATGGAAATCTCAAGACAAAGGTAAAAGCTAAAGCTATGACCTCCTGGCGATAACCCAAAAAGGATTTTCGCCTCTGCTGTGTGGAAGCAGCTAAATCTGGGAATACCTTAATATCCTTGCCCAGATAATTGACAGGGAATTTGGCAAAATATTTTTTCATAAGAGAATTTATATCATTTATAGATGAAAAATTTGCCAACAATGTACCCCTGTCAATTACTCGTGCTTCAGAGTCCTCGAGGAAATTTGTCAGATCTCCTTGGAACATTTGATCAGATGGTTGTACCACCTGACTCCTTGGTTTAGGCAAATAATAACAATTAATTATCACTGGGGAGTCCTCTAGAACAAATCCGAGACATTCAATTAAAATTTTTTTTAAGGAAATTAAAGGAGCTTCCCCAATTATCCTGGGGAAGTTCAGAAATCTCAAATTTAAACGTTTGGAGTTGTTTTCGAGGTTTTCAACTCTCCTTGTGATATTATCTCTATCTTTCAAAATTGCTATTTGGAAAACTTGATTTTTCTTATCTTCCGATTCTAAATTTTTAATCTTTTCACCAGATTCTTTTATTTGTTTTTGAATTTGTAAAACATCTTTTTGGTTTCCAACATTCATTGCCTCTACCTTATTTTCCAAACATTTTAAGTTATTAAGTACACCCGCCATCATGTCCCATAAAGTGTCTAACGTAACCACCTCGGGGCGGTTCAATGGGATAGGGGATGTCCTGTTGATCAGTTGAGTCCCAAAACCCTCCTGGGGGGACAACATTTCTAATCCTCCTACTGCACCTTCAACATCCACAGCTTCTTTGTAGTTACCTACAGAGGCTTCTCCTAATGTCCCATTACCATTCCACTTCGCAGGTGGTAAACCGGTGTTGGGGCTAAGGGAGGCCTCCTCTGCAAGGCCTGCCAGTCCTCCCTGACTGGCAGACACACCAGGCTCCTCGGTACCTTCCTTAATTTGACCAGGAGAAATCATGAAGCGACTTATATCTGGTAGAATTGGAGAGGGTAGGGGTAGAGGGGGAAAAACCCTCACTTTCCCCTTTCTCTTCGGAGGCATTGTTAGAAAAAAGAAAGAAGGGAAACTCTCTCACCAGATTACCCAAGTTGCTTCTCTAATGTATTTGCCAATTGATATCCCGCAGATAGTCCGGAGAAGGGAGCAAAGTAAGAACAGCAAATGTTTTTTACCTTATTCTGTCAGCGATGAATCGGGCGAATACGGCGAACTCCAGGCGAAGCCAGGCAAAGCCTAGCGCGCGGCGCGCTGCTCACAGCCCAATTTTATGGGGCTTCCTGCTTCCTGTCGCCGGGTCCGCACCCTGACGTCAGCAGCCACAGCTGGGGATTCTCTGCCGAAACCGCAAACACCCGCCGCAAGTCCCGGGGCTCCTCAACTGCTAGCGGTATAGTAGCAAGTTCTCCTTCACCTCCTCTGCTCTCTCGCTATTCAGTTCTCACAGCCCGATTTTATGGGGCTTCCTGCTTCCTGTCGCCGGGTCCGCCCCCTGACGTCAGCAGCCACAGCTGGGGATTCTCTGCCGAAACCGCAAACGCCCGCCGCAAGTCCCGGGGCTCCTCAACTGCTAGCGGTAGAGTAGCAAGTTCTCCTTCACCTCCTCTGCTCTCTCGCTATTCAGTTCTCACAGCCCGATTTTATGGGGCTTCCTGCTTCCTGTCGCCGGGTCCGCCCCCTGACGTCAGCAGCCACAGCTGGGGATTCTCTGCTGAAACCGCAAACGCCCACTGCAAGTCCCGGGGCTCCTCAACTGCTAGCGGTAGAGTAGCAAGTTCTCCTTCACCTCCTCTGCTCTCTCAAGGGGGTCAATTTTAAAGGGTCGGGCCTCACTAAAAAAAAATGAATGATGTGAATCGGAACCGATTCCGATTCACATCACCACCGATCAGATTTTTTTCTCCCTCTAGCCGAACCCGATCGTTAAGACGATTGGGCACACGATTCACATCCCTAATATCTTTGACCACTCTTTCAGCTTCCTTAAATCCTATCTCATTCTCTGTATTCCTTCCGGTGTGTCCACTCTGTTGAAGATCTTAGTATCTTCTGCAAATAGACAAACTTTACTTTCTATCCCTTCCACAATGTCGCTCACAAAGATGTTGAACAGAACCGGTCCCAACACTGATCCCTGTGGCACTCTACTTAACACCATTCTCTCTTCAGAGTAGGTTCCATTTACCAACACCCATTATCTTCTATCCATCAACCAGTTTGTAATCCATGCCAACACCTTGAGCTGACTCCCAAGCTTCACATGCTTGACATCTCATATCTTGATCCCCTGGAGACTGACCTCTCATGCAATCCACACCCAGATTTGCTTCCTGGTCGATGCAGAAGACTTGGATTTGAAGAGTACCCTGTAGTTCTCACAGATACTCTGGCATAGCTGCTCCTTCTCCACATCAGAGAAGTGCACATCATGTACATGTTTCTGTGGAGGTTGGACACCACTGGGACCTGCCTGTATATCTTCCTGAGGCAACATTCATTTTCTTCCATTGAGCTATCCATCCACTTGGCCATCAGAATTTCAACCTGGTGTTTCCGCCTGGTTGGAGGGGAAGGAAGAGTTAGGAGCAGGAGTTTTCCCTTCTGTAGCTGGTCTATACTGAAGGGTGTTAGAGGAAACGTTAGTGTGAACATCTCAAGTACATATTAATGTGAAGACTTGTTGCAACAGTGAAGTTTTACTAATCATGGAGTTCCAAATTGCCGGATAGGTGAGTGGTAAGATTTTTGGTGCCACATACGTGAGTATATTTTTAATTTCTGGTTTGATACTTTATTGCCTTTTAGCTTCTTTGTTTTGCTGCTTCAGTGTTTAATGCTGTTTCTAAGTCCACCTTCTCATAAGGGTGGTGCCTTTTTGTGGTATTATTTTTCATGGTATTATTATTCTGGATGATGTTTATGCTGAAAGTTTTTCTGCTCTAACACTGGAACTTTATACCATATTTGTTAGGATTTGTTTGAATTCTGACAGAAGAGAACCCCCTTTTATGAAAGGAGATAATCAAGTATCATAAGAAATGGGTAAAGTGGGTGTCTGGAGATCTTACTCTATACTGGCCACAGGGGGGTCCCTTGCTGCCCCTGCACTGAAGGGTTTATTTCAGGTGATAGGAAAAAAGAAATTTGAGAAAAATTTGCAGATGTATGACTTATGAGCTCCAGTATCACCCATCACAGACACCTGGATTAGTGGCTGCCCAGTTGATTAATGATTGCCCACCTGCATATGAACAACCACAAGAAGGGGTATTTACTGTTAAGAGTGCACAAAATACAAATCAGATCCAGAATATCTGTGCCATTGGCTATGATTCCTTGCCTCTGTGGCAGAGTCTGTCAGACTCTACAAAAGGGTCATCTAATGTGTTTAATTGTTCAATCTTAATGGATAAATTGTCTATGGTATACCCAGATTTGACATCACTTAAAAAAGGTGAACCTAAGGCAGGAAGAATATATCTCAAGGGACAAATAGAGGTAGATTTAGTCTGTGCTGCAGTTGATTATTTTATTTATTTATTTATTTATTTATTTATTTATTTAAGGTTTTTATATACCGGCAATCATGAGGACATATCTTGCTGGTTTACATGAAACGGGGTGCATTAAATACATCAAACTAAAACTGTGGTGATCGAAGGAAACAGTTACAATTAACAAGGGTCACAGAACTTGGAGAAGAAGGAAGAGATAGGAAAGAATAACTGGTTAGACAAAAAAGATTAAAAGGATAAGTTGCAGAATATCAATGATGAGGAGGATTCTTCTCAGGAAGGGTCATTTAAGGATGGCTCCTCTGTTGCCTCTATGAAAACCAAAAATGTTATACCAGATAAAGAATTTTTGGACCAGTTCCTGGGTGATATAAAAGCACATTTAGATGTTTTAGAGAAGCAGCATTCTTACAAAGTGGATAAGAGAGTGACACGATCACAGATGCATTTACAGGAGGATGGCAGGCATAAAATTCAAGGACAACCCCCAGGAGAGATAGTGACAGAAAAAGAGGGGTCTTATGAATATGTAGATTTGTGGATTGATAGCTTAGCTGGATGGATGGAAGGGATACCTCAAATTATCCCATACCCCTGGAAGGGTTCTTTTGAGCATGTACATATGAATACAGCTCGCCAGTGCATAAAGTGAAAAAGCTGGCTATCATGCTCTTACTAGTGTGAATTCAGTTTATCATGGAAATGAGTTCAATCCAATATGACCACACATTTGTGAAGTCCTTAGGAGTCTCTTTCTTCTCTTTTACCCTATTAGCCTTAACCTTTAAAACGCCACTGACCAACCTAGTTTTTTTTATTTCACAATTTATACGCCATACATAGAAGAAGTAAAGTTATGCGGTCGGGGATCCCGATACCTGCTTGTGGATTTAAATACTTACATGCAGATTTCATGGTACAGATCCGGCCTACTCATACCCCTCTCAGATGCTGCCCATGCCCATGCCATTTTCCAAAAAAATGTTTTGTGCATGTATTGGGAGATAAGCACATACTCGCATAGTTTTTAAAATACGCATAGCACAAGCCAGGCCAAGTTATACGTTTATCTTCTGGCTTTGCTGTGTGTAGGCCTTTTAATATCAGCCATCTGTTTAAAATAGAGATGTGCTTCGGGTTTTGCTATCGTGTCAAGCTTCATTTTGGGGCCCCCCGTTGGAATTTTGTTTTTCCTGCGGTTCGGGTTTTTTTTGGGGGGTTCCAGATTTTTGGGTTAGCGTGCACTAACTCCCACTAGTGCGTGATAACCTGAAAAATTAATTTTTTCGAAATTTTGGAAAAAAATCATTTGTTTTTCAGTTCTTCTGAATCATACCAAATTAGGCAATTTCGTGGAATGCACATCCTTAGTTTAAAACAAACTGTAGGAAAATATCTACCACTGAGTCATCAAGAACAAATAAAACTAAAAACACTGCCAGTCAAAGAGAACAAAAGACTCATTATCTAGACTCCACTCACTGACCACATTATCACATGGAAGTTTGCCCAATACAAAATGTTTCAAAAGAACAAGATAAATACCTTTGCAAGCAAATAAATTGCAACAGGGATCCACAGTATACAAGCAGCAAAAGGCTTAGGGGTAGATTTTAAAAGGTGTGCACCAGATTTTATAATCTGCGTGCGCATGTGCAGGTGGCATGCACGGGGGGGGGGGGAGGGACAAGTTTTACATGAGTACACATGGTGATACAATCGGGCCCCCCCCCCAAGTTCCCTCCCAGTCCTCTCAAATTAAAAATAAATGCAATAAACCTACATAAAAAAAGGGAAGGGAGGGGGAAAATGGAAACCAGAAATGAGGAAGGAAGGAAGAGGTGAAAGAAGAAAATATAAGGAAGAAAGAAAGAAAGGTAGTAGAAGAAATGGTTTTCAAGGGTGATAATTTGGATGAACTGAACCAAATCACGGTGAACCTGATAGGTATAGGCCAGATTGACAAACTGCAGCATAGCAAATCACCTGGACCAGATGGTATGTACCCCAGGATTAGGAAATAAATGAAAAATGCAATTCCAGACCTATTATAATTTCTAACCTACCATTAAAATCATCCAAAGTACCTGAAGACTGAAGTATGACCAATGTAATCCCAAGATTTAAAAAGGGCTCTAGGTGTGATCCAGGATATTATAGACTGGTGACCTTGACTGCAGGGCCAGGAAAAATCATGGAAACTGTTCTAAAAAACAAAAGCACAGTACATATGGAATAGATGTGGTTTAATGGGACACTGTCAGCATGGATTTACACCAAGGGACGTCTTGCCTTCAAATTTGCTACATTTTTTTTTTGAATGGATTAATAAACATATGGATAAAGGTAAACCAATAGATATTTGGATTTTCAGAAGGAATTTTACAAACTCACTCATGAAAGGCTTCTAAGAAATTAAAAATTTGTGGGATGGGAGGTGATGTCCTTTTGTTCACTGCAAGCTGGTTAAAACAAAGGAAACATGGAGTAGTATTAAATTATGGGGTAGATTTTCAAAGGGGTACACGTGTAATATATGTGCGAACCCCCCGAAAACCTACCCCAAACCCCCACCTGCGCACACCGAGCCTATTTTGCATAGGCACGGCGGCGCGCGCAAGCCCCGGGGCTTGCAAAAAGGGGTGATCGGGGGCGTGGCCAGGGGGAGCGGTTAGGGATTGGGGGTGTGTCTGGGGGCATGTGGGTGGTCCGGAGGCATGGCCGAGTGCCCCGACACAGCGGCCTGTGTCAGGGCCTGCTGCACCGGTGCGCATAAGTTACTACTGCCCGGAGGCAGTAGTAACTTTTCCGATAAAGGTAGGGAGGGGTCTAGGTAGGGCCAGGGGGGGGGGGGGGGTTAGATAGGGGAAGGAAGGGAAGGTGCGGGGGGGTAGAAAGAAATTTCCCTCTGAGGCCGCTCCGATTTCAGAGCGGCTTCGGAGGGAACAGGCAGCATGTGCAGGGCTCGGCGCGCACAAGTTGCACAAATGTGAACCTCCTTGCGCACGCCGACCCAGGATTTTATAAGGTTCGCCTGATGCGTGAACAAAAGTATGCGCGCTCTCTTTTAAAATGTACCCCTATATTTTTTCTCAGTGGAAAAAGATAAATAGTAGAGAGGCATCTGTACTTGGACTGGTGCTTTTTAATATATTGATGTAATCTAGAAAAGAATAGAATGAGTGAGGTGATCAAATTTTATATGACATAAAATTATTCAAAGTTGTTAAATGAAATGCAGATTATGATAAACTGCAGGAGAACCTAGCGAGACTGGAAGATTGGACATCCAAAAGGTAGATTAAATTTAGCGTGAACATGTACAAGATGATGCATATAGGGAAAAATAACCCTTGCTGTAGGTTCACAATGTTAGGTTCCATATTAGGAGTTACCACCCAGGAAAAAGAACTAGGCATTATGGTGGATAATACATTGAAATTGTCAGCTCAGTGTGCTGTGGTGGCCAAAAATGCAAACAGAAAGTTAGGAATTATTAGGAAGGAAATGATGAATAAAACAGAATAACATAATGCCTTTGTATCTCTCCATTGAAAGATTGTACCTTGAGTACTGTGTGCAATTCTGGTGACTGCATCTCAATAAAGATGTAGTTGCACTCGAGAAGGTATAGAGAAAAGCGACCAAAATGATAAACAGCATGGAAAGGCTTCCCTATGAGGAAATGCTAAAGAGGTTAGGGCTGTTCAGCTTGGAGAAGAGACGGCTGAGGGGGGATATGATAGAGGTCTATGAATTAATGAGAGGACTAGACCATGTAAATGTGAACTGAGTATTTACTCTTTTAGATAATAGAACTAGGGGACACTCCATGAAGTTAGCAAGAGCACATTTAAAACATATCAGAGAAAATTATCTCCAACTCAATGCACAATTAAGCTCTGGAATTCATTGCTGGAGGATGTGATTAGGGAAGTTAGTATAGCTAGGTTTTAAAAAGGTTTGTATAAGATCTGGGAGGAGAAGTCCATAAACTACTATTAACCAAGTTGACTTATGGGTAAATTTTAGAACGCCAGTGAGCATAAAAAAATGGGAGATACGCGTGTGGCCGGGCCGCATGTATGCTGTGGGCATTTTGAAAGGGCCTTGGGCAAGCACATATCTCCCAGTCCATGCAGAAGAGCCAGCTTTAAAAAAGTGGTGAGCCAGGGGCGTGGTCTGGGCTGGTTGAATGCTGGCCGGTAAGTAAGGGGATAAAAAAAACCTAGCTAGAGGGTATTTAGGGTCGGGGATGACAGGGGAAAAGGCATGCAGGGGTAGATAGGGAGTTAAGGAAGTTCCCTCCCATTCTGTTGGTTTATAGGAGTAGACTGGGAGGCAACTGGGAAAAGCCCTATTAAGTTCCTGTGCTCATGTACCAAAATCCCCCCCCCCCCCCCCCCCCTGTGCATGAGAATCTGTACTTGTGCGCTGATATAAAGTCGGGCACGCATGTGCGCACAGGTTACATATTTTATAACGTGCATGCACGGTTCTGAAATTTCACCTTAGGGAATAGCCACTGCTATTATTGGCATTGGTAGGAAGGGATCTACTTAATGTTTGGGTACTTGTCAGTGAATTGTAACCTAGAATGGCCACTGTTAGAAACAAGATTCTGGCCTTGATAGACCCTCAGTCTGACTCAGTATAGCAACTTCTTATGTTCTTATGAGAGAAAACATGACAGGCAGTCTACTGAAGAAGCAGACGGTTTAGCAAAAATAAGAAATCCACAATATTTCACTTCCTAAGCATTCCACAATCTTAAATTCCCAACAATCTCCAATAATTTGCATTGATTACCATGCACCAAGTCCAAAAATAGAAATGTGATTTGATTTTGACACCTTTAATAGCATCCACACATGTGATGTGCATGTTTACAAAATCCTGAACTGTGAATGTATTTTCAATCCCAGTCTTGAATGCCCTTGACAATTCTTCTTGTACACATGACAGAAGAGTATTCCTGCTGTTTTGAAAGAATCATGCATGCTTATACCAGCCTATTATTTGCATCTATTGATCTATTTATTTATGTATTTATGTAACTTATGGCCTGCCTATCCCAACTTCTAAGTGGGTAAGAAAAGAAAACATAAAATAAGTACAGAACTAGACTCAAAACAATGCAAAATACACAGAGCTTGCACATAGGCTGATTTTACGTGTACAACTCCCAAGTAACTTTCTGAAAATTGACCCCTACGTATGTACGTTGTACTTACATGCATAAAATCAGATTTTGTATGCAAAAAATACACACACATGTACATTTGAAAATGCTCAAAACAAATGCTAATCTCTTGTTGACACATTTTCAAGGCGAATGCGCTGGATTGTAGACACATTGCTGCAATGCATTAGTAGCCCTACTTTGCAAAGAACAACGAATTCCTAGTGCCATCTAAATAAGTCACAATCTATACAAATATCTGAAAAGAAATATAAGGAAATCTCTTACGCCCTGCAGCGGATCGTCTCTGGCAGGTGCTGGTATTTCACTTCAGGATATTCCACATCCATTTGAATGGGAAAGACTCCACCCAATAGGATTTCTGCATCCTTACAGTAACCCCTTACATTCCCACCTGGGAGGATGCAGCCTTCCTGAACGATCCTACAGACTCCCCCACATATCCAGAGTAAGATCACGGAAACCCGAGAGATGGGAAAGGAAGGTTGCATAAGTTGCCGCATGCTCTCAGACACCTGAGCCTGAGCTAAGCTGCTAATGAAGAGATGGAATAAATGTCTGTGATGGGCATCCCATCACTTTAGGACAATTTATAAAACAGAGAGCTATAGGTGCATTTTTGTAGAAATTCTTATTAGTTGTAGTAGGATTATCACTATGGCTATATTCCAGATTAAATTTCTTTTTTCTAGGCAGAAAAGCAGGCATTAGCATGTGTCACCTCTGCTCCTGATCAATTCTGGAAACATCCTATATATAAATTGATGGACTCTATAATTATGCAGGGCATAATTTAATAAATGAATGGCTTTGTCTTTCAAACATGTTAATATAATAATTGCTGTCTTTCATGTGCAATAATAACTGTTTTGAATTAAAAGCAGCCCATGGGAGTTGGAGTGTAGCATATGTTATAAAGTCCTAAACCAGGATAGCATCTCTCCTGATATTATAAGGAAATAAAATGGCCCTACAGTCTGTGCAATTATCCTCCTTAGAATCAGTGGTTGTTTTTCAAAGTTATCTGGATAGTTGCCTAGATATGGTAAACCGAATATTTACTGGGAACTGGAAGGGATGGTCATCCTGGGCAATTATTTTCCCAATGCAATATGTCACCACCTTTTAATACTTCCTGCCTCCTATTATGGAATTTATTTATTTATTTTTATTTAAAAGTGTTTATATACTGCTTTTACAAATACATTTTAATCAAAACGGTTTACAATATAAAAGCATGATTAAAAAACATTTTATAACCATGAAATTAAAATACCAGTAGAAAAATAAAAACAGAATAAAAATAAATAAATTGGAAACAATTATACAAACTAACTAAATTAAAGTAGAATTAAAACAAGTGCCTTAATACCGCAGGGAAATAATTTGATATGGGGTGGGAGAAAGGGAAGGGAGAGAGGATAGGGGAAAAGGAACCTTGTGAAAAATATGATATATGAAAAAATTATGTATGTTCTATTGCTGGGATTTTGAATGCTAGTTGGAAAAGATGGGTTTTTAAAGATTTTTTAAATTGTTGTAAATTTGGTATATGACGGAGAAGATTGGGTAGAGAATTCCAGAGTAATGGACCGGCAACAGAAAAAGCTCTTTTACATGTGACTGATGTCTAGTCTAGCTAGACGAATTGAGGGAATATCTAGAAGTTGTTTTGATAGAGATCTTAAATGTCTTGTTAGTTTGTAAGTGCGTAGGGTGGAACATAACCAGGTTGAGGAGGGGTTGTACATAAGTAAACGAATTATGGTCAAAACTTTATATTGAATTCTAAATTTTATTGAGAGGCAGTGAAAAGAGTAGAGAATTGGAGTAAAATGGTTTCTGGAGGAAGTGCCTGATAATATACGTGTGGCAGCATTCTGAACCAGTTGTAGTTTAGTAGGGATAGTGTAGTTTTCCTTTGACATGAAATTGTAGGCTGCTTGCCTGTCATTTCACTGTAGGAAGGAATCAGGAAGTCTCAATGAGAAACGGACGTCCCCATTTTCTCTGGCTTTCCTGCTGCTGCCTCTGTTTAGAATGATTTTTGGAGTCCTCCAGGCTAGTTCCAGTGCCCTCCTCTGAAACCAATACTAACGTATGTTTTTTATAGAAAATACTGCTGCATTCATTCCACTGTTTGTTAGATGGCCAAACAACATTGAATGCTTTCTATAAAACTCTGGTCATCCCTTACCCTCTACACATTGTATATGTCTTGCAGGTTCTCTTCTCCCTCTTTGGGTGCTTGGTTGCTGTTGTTTGGGCTGCGGTTAAAGGCTAATACTCTCCACTATATGCTCTTCCTAAAATGTGCCTTTTGTCTGTTTCAGAGCTGCTCACGAGAGGATAGAAGCTAATTACTAGACTCCCTAAATCCTCCTGAGATACTAGGACATGGTATACTCAGTAGACAAGTTATCTGGCTAAAGTTAGCAGGGTAACGTCTCTCAGATTAAAGTTGTCCAGAAAACTGTAGCCAGATAAATTAAAATTTAACCAGATATTCTTTTGAATACTACTGGGTATAAAGTTATCTGGCTATGGTCATCTACATAACTTTACACTTAACCAGCTATATTCAAAAGAATATAGCTGGTTAAGTAGTGAACTACTATGGGGAAAAATATCATGGGCCTTGTGAGGCAGCACACCTAGTGCTCCCTTATTTACTGGTCTGTAATTATTATTTTGATATTCTTGTCAGGCAGGTGAGATCCACTGTCCAGGCCTTATGTCCCTACAAGGGCCTGACTTCTAATGCTATGCCTGTCTGTTCAGGATTACATCCCTACAAGAGCTTAACCTCTAATGCTGTGCCTGTCCATCCACTGTCCTGTCCAGGCCTTACATCCCTACAAGGGCCTGACCTCTAATCCTGTGCCTGTCCATCCAGACCTTACATCCCTACAAGGGCTTGACCTCTAATGCTGTGCCTGTACGTCCAGGCCTTACGTCCCTACAAGGGCCTGACCTCAAAAGCTGTGACTGTCTGTCCAGCTTGGAGCTTGGATATTTCATATGCTCAATAGTTTTCATGACCTTCATAATATGGGCCATGTTCCCTAGATCTTTCTTAGGTGCCAACATTAATGTTTCTAGTACTATTGGATCTATGGGAACTCTGTGTTCTCATAGTTTACAGAGGCACTGTAGGGTACAAAGTCAACATAGGTTGATAAGAACATAAGAGATAAGTAGATAAGTAGATGTGGACTTGTGTAGAAGTTTTCTTATTTCTGAGAGCTCTTCACGTTCCTTTGTCATCAGCTAAAGTGCATAAGTACAGTTAATAGCTTCTGGGTATTCACTAGACGCCAACAGAACTACCACACTCTAGGGGCCAACCCATTCTAGAGAGCCCTTTCCTGTGCAAAGAAAAGGGAAATCTCCCTGGGTGTAGCCAGCCTATCTCTTAACACCCGCTGACCCATGTTGAACCAGAGCCGCTGTTTACATGGAAACCTCCTCCACCTCGGCCTTGAAAATTTTGTATATCTACTACATTCACCAGATTTTAAAAGACCAGCGAGAACTCACTAGATGCCAATGGAAACACCCTACTCTAGGGGCAAATCCATTCTAGGGAGCTCTTTACTGCGCAAAGGAAAAGGAACTCTCCCCGGGTGTAGCCAGCCTATTTCTTAGCTCACTGTTTCCCATGTTGAACCGCTGTTCACATGGAAACCTAATCCACGTTAATTCACCATGCTTGAAGGCTCGTTCTCCACTCTAGGGGCCAATAACCCATTCTAGGATGCCCTTTCCTGTGCAAAGGAAAGGGAATTCTCCCCGAGTGTAGCCTGCCTATCTCTTAGCACCCTCTGACCCATGTTGAACCGCTGATCACATGGAAACCTCCTTCACCTCAGCCTTGAAAATTATTGTTTGTATATCTGCTACGTCCACCAGATTTTAAAAGAGCAGAAAGAGCTCACTAGATGCCAATGGAAACATCCCACTCTAGGGGTGAACCCATTCTAGGGAGCCCTTTCCTGCACAAAGGAAAGGGAACTCTCCCCGGGGCCAGTCTGTCTTGCCCTTATCAAAACCACAGGGACCAAACTACCTCCGCTCTGCCAGCCTGTCTTGCCCCTATCAACTTTCTGCCATTCTGCCTTGCTGCCATACACCAGATGACTCTTTCAACTCCTTGTGGTATTCTTGCCGCTATCGTGGTTCCTCAGTGTGTTGGTGCTAGTCTTTCTGCTTGCTATATTCCCCCTTCATTGTGCTGCGGGATTTTGATGCCACTTGTCTTGTCAATTTGCCTGTCTTGCTGCCTTCGAGGGTTCATGCATCTATCAGTGCTCTCTTTTGAAGCTGTGAAGTGTTTTTGACACTCTTGCTGCTGTTTTGCTCCTCTGTTAAAGCAGTCTTGCCACTCCTGCTACCCCTTTGCCCCTTTAAAGTACCTTTGGCTATTCATACCACTTTGGTGCCACTTTGCCACAGTTTAAAAACCTTGGAGCTCTTTTCTCGTTCAGTTGGCTGCTCCCCAGAAGTTTCATCAAAATTGATAAGAAAACCCCAATTCTGCAGCCAAAAATAGGCTGCAAATACTTCCCCCATTGACTTTAAGGGGAAAACGGACAACAAATAAAACTAATAAATTAATTGGTTTCCTCCCCTATGAAACTAATGCAATGAATTTGGGTCCTGGTGAAACGAAAACCGAATCGAAACAATTTTTTTCCTTCTGCACATCCCTATTCTTATCACTATACTCTTCCCCAGCACACAAGGGATATCTACCCTTAAAGATTTGATTGCTCATTTAGGACCTTATTTTCGAAGGCTATTGCACACTTGCGCTACCAGGTAAGGAGCCTTTTCGCTGCCTATTTCGTGCTAATAACTATACCTTTTATGGTGTAGTTATTCAGCGTGTAGCCGGCAGCGATCACACCGTGGCTGTGCGATCACTGTCGGCTAGTGCAGGACTGCCCCCCTGCCCCCTGTTACCACCGGACTTTCTAAGTTCTGCAAACTTAGAAAATCCGCCCCTTATTCTCATACAGGATATTTATCCTGTTGGAATCTATGCCATCTCTGACATAAAGTGCCACCCCACCACCAAGTTACTCCTCTCTAATATTGTGATATAATTTGTACCCTGGTTTAGCACTATCCCATTGGTTATCCTTATAAAATAGCATGTCCTTGAGTACAAGCTACTTTTATGCTTATTTTATGCATGTACCCTAAGCAACATTCACCAAAGGAGGGAGGGTGAGAGAAAAATGGTGCTGCAGTATGGGAGACAGGAAGATGTGACCATCAGTTAAACGGATGGCCTGTTTTTGCCCCCACATTACTCTCTTCCCCCTCTCCTGGCCCAATCAAGCTACAAGGACTAATGAGGAAGGAAAGTCTGCATCTTTCTTCCCTCGAAGGCATCAGAGATTGGGCAAATGTGGATTCAGCATGACATGCAACTTGCAGACCAAGAAGTTATGAACATCAATCACATGGTTTAGGGCACCTTGAATGGAATTCCTGGGCATAGCAAGCTATGCAACTGATGAACCCAGAGATGATGTACACCAGACACATAGCCCAGGGCAACATGGATGGTGCACCTATCCTGCTGTGGGTCCAACTTATTTATTTATTTATTTATTTACTTACTTATTTAATGCTCTTATATACCGATATTCTTGTAACAAGTTACAAATCAATTCGGTTTACATTAAACCATAAAACCTGCACTAACAAGGCATTACATTAAACAAGGAAGCCACAAACTTGGGTTCATTAACAATGTTAACAGGGAGAATACAAGGGGAACAACTTTAGCCGGCTACCCAGCTCTTAACTATAGGTAACTGGCTCGGTGTCTGAGGGCCACAGGGCCTCGGTAGTACAATGACATTTGTTAGAAAGGATGAATTAAAGAGTTGATTTTTCTGGTGAGCAGCCTCCCGGATTCAAAAGTGACGGGAGCTCTGCTGTTTTGCTGCATCAGGGAATGCTTGGGTGAACAACCAGGTTTTAAGTCTCTTTTTGAATGAGATTGTGCTTCTTTCCAGCCGAAGATCTGGTGGGAGTGAGTTCCACAGGGCTGGGCCAGCGGTGGAACGAGCTCTCTTTCTTACTGCTGTTTTGATTGAGGGTACTTGTAGAGTATCTCTGTATGCTGATCTCACCGGTCTAGAGGGTATTCTTGGTTGCAGAGGGAACTTGAGGTCCAGTGGGGAGATGTCGTGGATGGCTTTGTGAATGATCATTAGGGTTTTGTATAGGATTCTGAATTTGATTGGTAGCCAGTGCAATTTCTGCAGGATTGGAGTAATGTGTTCTCGTCTGTTCGTCTTGGTCAGAATTCTGGCAGATGCGTTTTGTAGCATCTGAAGTGGTTTAATGGCATTGGAAGGAAGGCCGAGGAGGAGCGAGTTGCAGTAATCGATTTTTGAAAAGATGATTGCTTGGAGAACTGTCCGGTAGTCTTGATGATGGAGGAGGGGTCTCAGCCTTTTTAAAACTTGAAGCTTAAAGAAGCAATCCTTTGTGGTGTTATTGATGAATCTTTTGAGGTTCAGCTGATTATCCAATATGACTCCTAGGTTTTTTACTTGAGGGGAGAATGCTGGTTGAGAGGCAGGGTGTGTGTTGGTCGGTGAATAGTTGCCATCTTGGGTGAGTAGGAGTAGCTCTGTCATGTCTGTATTTAGGATCAGGTTGAGGTTCGACAGGAGGTTCTTTATTTATTTATTTATTTATTTATTTATTTAACAGTTTTTTATACCGACCTTCATAGTAAATTAGACCATATCGGATCGGTTTACATAAAACAAGGGTATAACAGAAGCAATAAATAAAAGTAATTAACAAGAGAAGAGAATAAGATAAAGTTACATTTAACAAGGAGTAAAAACTTGGGAAGCTTAAGAGCTGGAAGGAAGATAAAGGTAAAAAATAATTGAAGAAGCATAAACCAAAAGGAATTTGGATTAGAGCAAAAAGATGCTTTAATCAGTAAGTGCCAGTGTTCTTCGTTTGAAAGGTTGTAGGACTTTAATCTTCTAAATCCAAGTGAGGAAAAAGAAGACTAAGGGTTGTCTGGAGGATCATCAAAGGCTTGGTGGAATAGCCACGTCTTAAGTTTTTTTCTGAACGTAATGAGACAGGGTTCTAGTCGGAGGCTCGAAGGAATGTTGTTCCAAATAGATGGACCTGCTATAGAAAAAGCTCGGTCTTTGGTCGAGGAAAGTCGTGAGGCTTTAGTTGGGGGGTAATTCAAAGTACCTTTATGATTATCTCTAATTGGCCTATTGGAGGAATGAATTTTGAAGGGGATTTCAAGGTCGAGTTGGAGTTGATGATGGATGGACTTATGTATTAAGGTGATTGCTTTATAAAGGATTCTAAAATTTACTGGTAGCCAATGTAGGTTTCTGAGGATGGGTGAGATGTGAGTTCTTCGGCTGGTGTTAGTCAGTAATCTTGCTGCAGCGTTTTGAATCATCTGAAGCGGTTTAGTGGTCGATTTGGGTAGGCCAAGGAATGAAGGCAGGTGTCCCAGAATTCCAAGGTTTTATCCAGAGATTCTGTAATCGGTATAAGAATTTGGACATCATCTGCGTATAAGTAATGGATTAGGTTTAGTTTAGAGAGAAGCTTTCAAAGTGGGAGCAGGTAGATATTAAAGAGAGTTGGAGATAGTGAGGAATCTTGTGGGACTCCCAAGGTAGAGCTGATGGGGTGTGACTCTTTGTTGTTGATTTTGACCTTGTAGAAACGGTTTTGAAGGAATGATTTGAACCAGCTGAGGGCGGTGCCTTTGATGCCAATCTCCGATAGTCGATCTATGAGAATGGTGTGATTCACGGTATCAAAAGCCGCTGAAAGGTCTAGGAGAATTAGAAGATAAGGTAGTTTTTTGTCGTAGTTCAGGAGAATGGATTCTGTTAATGAGATAAGGAGGGATTCTGTGTTGCGGGATTTCCGGAACCCATACTGTGATGGAGATAGAATTTTATTTTGTTCTAGGAATTCCGAGAGTTGTTTATTCACAAATGTATTAAATTTATATAATATCCATGCAAATATTATGCAAGGGCATGGAACTGGACATCCATACTACTGCTTCAGCTTTCATTAAATGAAACACCCAAGGTCTACACAAATAATAATCATAATGACCACTGCTGGAAACAGGATGCTGGGCTTGATGGACCCTTGGTCTGACCCAGTATGGCAATTTCTTATGTTCTTATAGTTTTTAAAATGATAAATACTAATGAAAAGAATAAAGAAAAACAAAATAATAAAGACAAGTTAATTAAAACTCAAGAGTTTTCGTGATCATTCTTTGAGCTCCAATGTGACATCCCTCATCACCAACAATCAAGTCCCAGAAGTTTTAACAATCTTTATTACCAGGCCAATTCAAATCCTGTAAATCTTTGAGGAAGAAGCAACTGACTGTGTCACAGCTGAACACTGTAAGTCAATTCAAACTTACTTTTCAGAATTATTCTTTGTATTTAAGTTATACAGTTGGATTTACAGGTATAATGCTCATTTTCCTAATATAAATTAAACTAATAGTAATATGACATACATTAGTCTTATTGCATTATAGTGAATGTTTATTTACTCTTTAAAGTAGTACAAGGACTAGGAGAAATGACATGAAACTAACAGGTGGAAGGTTTAAAACAAACTGGATATTTTTTTATTTACTCAATACAATATTATGCTAATGAATGTGATGCTGGAGGATGTGCTTAAGGCATTGAGCAAAGCTGAGTAAAAAGGTTTTGACAATTTCCTGGAAGAAATATCCGTGAATGATTATTAGCCAGGCAGAGTTGGGGAAACCATTACATCCCTGGGAGTGGACAACAGGAAATGGATCTGCCAGGTATCACCTAAACTTCCAGACTGATCACTGTCAGAGACAGGATGATTGTCTTGGGGGACCCTTGATCTGACCCAGCATGGAACTTCTCACGATCTTGTGCTTTTATGTGTAGAATACAGACCCCATAAGATGTAGAAATAAATCAGAATCTATACTGAGGATATATTTACAGAGTATAGAGTGAATTGCAAACCATTACAGCTACAAACTTAGATTATGAATCCTCTAAGGACAGGGAAAATATTTACTGTAACCTGACATTAACCCGCCTTGTGCTTCCAATAAAGAGGCCAACTATAAACTGAAAACACAATAAATTCACAATAAATCACAGGTTTCATTGCATATGAAAAGCAAAAGTTTATTTTTTGAGCTCTTGAACCATTAATTTGATCAAAATCTAGGACCTTGATTTCCAAATCATGTTTCATTATAACCGAAAACAAGTTTCTGCTGTGCAAGGCTACATTATTCTGTGTTTTGATGAAAATATGGAAGTTGAAATGAAGAATTCAATTTGTGGTATCAGATGGTAAAAGAGATCAGTAAAAGTTACATTTTCAAAGGGGTTCTGAGCTTGAAAAAATATCTTTAGTGTGAGAAAGTAGCACGTGTGCAAGGATTTACTGTTTTATAAGCATGAGGAATAAGTAAGTATTATTGATTTCTCTCATGCATGCATTTTATCAATAAAAAAGGAAAGATTAGAGGCATAAGAGGGCGAGGAGCATAAGTGCAGGTGCTAGTTGCTACTTTTTAAGAGATACTGTATGTGCCTCTAATTACCAAACTTATTGGAACAGTTTTACACCTGCTGATTGATTCACACAAATGAAGTTGGACTTGGCTGTTTCAGAGCAGAAATCTGCTGTACAGCTCCCAGCATTTAGTCCATAAAATACTAACATTAATCTCTGCACATCCACTTATGCATGCAAATGCTGTACCGTGGATAGGCTTGAAAGTGCGGTTCGAAATGCACCAGCCAGACCCTGCCTTTTGTGTTTCTTACTTTCTCTGCCCATCTCAACCTGAAAGTCCCATCTGCCTATTTTGTTGTTGCCTCACCTGAGTCTCTTCTGCATGCACTCACATCATAATCTGGACTGATGGACTTCTGATTAAATCAAGCTCAGATTTCACTTAATTCAGTGGTGAAATCAGAGCAATGTTTCAAGATCTAAGCAGCCTTTTCCCTGCTAGAATTTAGCAGATAATGTCACCATCATCACAGAGCTGTGAGCAGAGCTAAAATAGGAATGGGAGCTTAGCTGTGCTTGACTTCCAGAGAAAATAATAATTTATTTAATCTGAGATAAACCAAAGATAGCAAAAAGTTTGAGTATGAATATCTGGCTTGCACTCCATCTCTTCTTATCAAACATCTCCTGCCTGATCCACAGTCTGTAATTGAGACAAAAGTTATAAAACTTCAACTAATTGTGCAGTTTTTATTAACATTTACAAAATATCCCAGAACAAACATCACATAGCAACACATTTAGTCATGTGCATTGTTCTGTTTGTTGCGCTGATGGTGGATCCTTGGCCCGAGGTGGGGTTGATGCTACCCACAGGGCAAGCCCCACGGGTCCCCACCGTCAGGAGGAGGAGCAGACCAGGCCGACTGAAGCTTTGCCAATACCAGCCCTCGTTCCCCACAGGTTGAGCCCTTGGGTGCCGGGGCTGGATGGTCTTAGGTGGGCCTCTATCAGATGACTCCCAATGGATGTTACAGCATGTAGCCAGGGACCAGCAGATGTATCGGATGGACCGAGGCAGATCTGGATGAGGCAGGGATCCAGAGGCCCGGGAAACAAGGATGGGCCAGAAGCAAGAGTAGGTGATGCCTGGGCAGCAGAAGGCTGAAATCTGACAAGACCAAGTCCAAGGAGATACCAGAGGTGAGGTCAGGAATCGGGGCAGGTGGCAGAGCTGGATGAGGTACAACAGAGGAAGGGTCAAGGGTCTGACAGCTCTGCATTCCTATGCTGCCTGAGGGAAGGCACAGGGTTTCCTCCCATCACCCCCCACCCATCCTTCCTCCAACCCACGGTGCAAAGGTGCAGAGCTGGGCATTTACATTGCTTCATCCTTACCATCTCAATCACCCAAGCTCAATACAACTTCCATTCAAGGTTTTTAAAACTAAACAAGAAAAAGAATATAAGGTAAAATTAACTAAAACTCAGAAGTTTATTTGATTATTCTTTGAGTTCTTATAGTTGGGATGTTCCTCATCATCAACAATCAGGTCCCAGAAGCTTTGACAGTCTTTGTTATCAGGCTGATACAAAAGCTGCAAGTCTGAGGAAAAAGCAACTGCGCCATAACTGCACACTGTAAGTCAATTCAAACTTGCTTATTACAAGGTTTTTTTCTGTGTTTAAAAGCTACATTATTGGATTTCATTTAGGTATACTATTTATGTAGACAAAATTTATTTTTTACAAAAAGAATAATAATAGTATAGTATAGTATAGTATACATCAATCTTACTATCTGTGAGTAGGATTGCATTAGAGGGAATGGTTATTTGTTTTTTAGGTAGCCCAAGTATTAGGGAATATGCAAAAGAATTTCATATAGAATATTTCAAACAAATCAGATAAAGTATTGCTTTTGCTCAACACAGAAGCTATGAAATGTTTTGCTGAAGGATGTGACCAATGCATTTAGCATAGCTGAGGTTAAAACAAGTGTTTGAGTAATTTACGGGAAGAAAAGTTCATGAACAATTATTAGCCAGATAGACATGGGAAAACCATCATTTATCCCTGGGAACTGGCAGGAAGAAATGCATCTACTATTTTGGATCTGCTGGTTCCTTCCTTGAGTACCAGAATGGTTACTGTCAGAGACAGGATGTCTGTCTTGATGGTCCCTTGATCTATTCCAGCATAATATTTCTTATGTTATTGTTCTCGTCTAAGTTTTAGATGGCCCCATAAGATGTGAATAATAAACCAGGATCCATACTGAGGATGTATTTATGTGCATGCTGACCTCAGATCAGAAATACTGAGTGAACTAAAAATCATTACTGGATTGACTGTGATTGAAAAGTGAAGGCTTATTTATTTTCTTTATAGTGAACTATGACTTCTGAATCATTTTTTCATTATAACAGAAAGCAAGTCTCTGCTATGCAAGGATATTTTGTTCTGTGTTGTTTTTTTTAATGAAAAATAGAAGCAAAGGATGTCATTTGTGGACTTGATATAAAACACAGCACTAAAACTACCAGTTAGATAACATCTTTTGGCGAGTTCATCTTACTGCCTCTCTCCACTTACAAAGTCCCAACTGGCCATGTTTTTTCTTTGCTCATCTGAATCTCTTGTACAGGTGCGCACATCAAAATCTTGCTTGATGGACTTCTGATTAAATCAGGCTCAGATTTAACAAAGTTATCAAGGCAAAATCAGAAAAAAAATCTCATCATTGACATTTAAGCAAATCTATTACTTGCTAACTTTTAACAGCAATGTTACCCAGATAATGTCACCATTGTGTAGAGTGGTGAGCAGAGCTAAAATTGAACTTTGAGTTAAGATAATATTGACTTCCAGAGGAAAAAAATAAATGTTGAAATAGTTTGAGTGTGAATGCTGGCTCAAGCTTCATCTCTTCTTTTCTTATCTTAAATCTTTTTTCTGATCCACATTCTGTGATTGAGAAATAATTAATGCATTGACAGTTCTGAGTACAGTTGATTGGTTGCAGATTATTCCAATGATTATTATGATTGATTTATATATAAAGGTATGGCTCATCTCTGCAATCCGAACATTAGGAAAGCACTATTGGTATTGGAAGCCAAGTAATATAAAACTTAAAATATAATGTGTGAACTCATGGGAAGTGATTTGTAGAAAGAAATCAAGCATTGTATGGACTAAGTTAGAATCAACAAATCTGAAGTGACTCATATTTTTTCGGAGGTAAATCATATAAAGAGAGTCCATGAGTTTGCAGACAGAAATTGTTCTTTGTGTGGTGTTTTACGTTTGATAAATGTTCAAGGTTTACCATTTTTGGAATGAGGTAAGGGGTTAGGGGTTAATCTTGAGGAGTAAAAAAGGGGTGAGCTTAGGGTTCAGCAGGAGGGTCGTTCTGTTGTATATGTGCAGCCTTGATTTCTCCTGAGACAATCACACTTTGAGGCCAGTTTTACAAAGTCACTTGTCCATGTAAATGGCTACTTACAGGGTAACAGGGCCATTTGGAAATTGTCAACTCACCCAATATATGATCTGCCGCAATGTACGTAACTTTACCTGCATGGAATGGAGATTTTCCCAGAGGCAAAGTAAATGCAGGAAATAAGCAGTATGACTAGTATTGCGTTTCCAAAACGAGGTTAGAAGGGGCTGGTGGGGGGAGGGGGGATATGAGCAGAGAAAGCAGGTATAAGTCTCTGTGGGTGATTTTCATTTCCAGTTTTCAAAGGAAAGGCTTGAATGTGCCTCCCCTTTCAGAACCAATGGAATAGGCTTGGCTAAAAGTACCCGCAAACTTTAGCCAACATTTTCAAAGAAATCTTATGCAATACAGTTCATGTTGAAAATTTGGGGTGTCTGCAGAAACTCTGCTAGACTTATGCTCGCACCTCCTCCAGAGCGGGTGCAAATGGTTGCGGGTGTACGTTTATGTGAGCTTCTGAAAATCAAATATATGCATGTAAATAATTTCCCTGCCTCCTCTGCTCTTCAGTGATCATAAAAGTAAGCACTTAAACGAGTTCTGCTCATCCTTTTATGTGCATAGCACCCTTCCCTAGGCAATTTTCAAAAGCCCATTTACGGACATAAAATTTGCTTTTACACCAGTAATTCTTTTGAAAATCAGGCCCAGTGTGTTTCAATTGCACTTTATGATTTGTAAAAACAAATCTGTTATTTCTCTGCTCATCAATGTAACATGGGAACTTCAATACATTACTCGACAAAGAAAAAACTCAGCCTGTTTCTCCCTAAGTGCACTGAATTGTTAATAAAGAGGAGAAATTTTAAAAAGCATTTTACCCAGGTACATCCAGCTTCTTAATGGTTAAAAGTCTATCTGAGAAACGCCAGTGGTTAATCTCACTAAACGGTGTACAGGGGTTCCACAGTGCGTGCACCTTTAGCAGAGTTAAGCTGAGGCATCCCTGGGGAGTATAATTTGGGCACAGTTAGACGACAGATTTTGCACAGGTGCGCCCGTTTATCGGCAGGCGACCAGGGAAGTGGCAATTTTACAACATACACTTGTGTAAGCACATATGCTATAAAATAGCCTGATCATGTGTATGTGGGCACAATTTTAAGTGGATACACACCTGTATGCACAAATGCCGCTTCTACCACATAGGTGAGGAGATTTTAATAGGCACACGCGCCGACACCATTAGCAGTTTCCCCAATTGATTCCCAGTTTGCCCAGGTAAGGGATAGGACTAAGCCTCCCTAGTTTAATAGCCTCCCCTCTCTCCTGTTAGCCTTGACCTTTAAAATCCCGCTGATCTAACTAGATTTTTTTGTATTACAACTTACACATCATCCATAGTAGAAGTAAAGTTAGGCAGCAGAGGACCCAGGCGCACACCTGAGTGCGTAAGTATTTACATGTACGTCGCCAGGCCCTGACACGCCCATGCCCAGACCACACCCAAGCCCCACCTCTTTTTCAAAACCTTTCATTTGTGTGCAAAGAGGCAAGTACGTGCATGGCTTTTAAAATCTGCTTGGCACGCGCCAGCTCAGCTTGTGCACATCTCCCTTAATTGATGCGTGTGCCAGGCTTTTAAAATTCACCTATTTGGAAATAACGCATATATATTATATTCTTTAAAGCATACTTGTTTTTCCCAGCAAAAGCTAAGCTCTCACAATAAGGAGGTGCAAAGCTTATGAGCCCTTTGTGCCCAGGAGTGATGTCCAAAGGGAGAGTACCTGCTGTCTTTCCCCTTGAAAATTTCTACAAAGTCCCCGGGTTCACAGGAGCTGCAGAGTTTTGCACCTGCAGCCAAATTGCTTCCACAATTCCTTCATCATCTTCTGCACTTTTACAGACTTTCCCAGTTTTCTTCTTCTTTCCTTTAGCTTTCTCTCCATTCTGATTTACTGCTTTTTAATTCCATCCCTTTCTATCGGTCGCTCTTCTGTCATAATCACGATCTCTGTCTCTTGACCCAATGTTTCAGATTTTCCAATATGTATAAAATGTATTTTTACAAGGAAACATTTAAAGATGAATTTTAAAAGCTGATGTGCGCCAGAATCGTGAGATACAAATACATGTAGGGCTAGCGCACGCTGCAAGGATTTTAAACGCTGCCCAAGTATGTGCACATCTCCTGCTGCATGAACAAAAACATTTTTCTAAAAAAAGGGGTGGAGCATGGGTATGGAGTGGGCGGGGCATAGACATTCCTGGATTATGAAACAGCACATAAATGCTTACAAATACTGACGCCTGCCGGGGGTCCTTTGTGCATAATTTTACTTCTCCTAAGGATGATGTTTAAGTAAAAAAACAAAACAAATAAACAGACTAGCAGGAGTTTTAAAGGTCAGAGCTAACAGAAGAGAATGGAGGCTATTTAACTGCGGGGATCAGGAAGTCCTAACCCTTGCCTGGGTGAATTGAGAATGAACTGGTGAAACTGACAATGGCATGGAAGAGAGATCCTTTTAAAATCTCCCCACTTACATGTTGGAAGCGGGATTTGCATGTACATGTGCATGCCCACTTTAAATTGTGTGCACATATGCATGTGTTCAGCCTATTTTATAATATACATGCACATATGCATGTATGCTAGTATATGGCTGCATTCCTGGGCGTGAGTTGGCAAATGAGCACACGTGTGCCCATGCGCCTGTTTAAAATTTACCATGCCCATGTCAAATGTAGTTTTTCCATTATATAATAATGTAATAAAGCCATGAGACTCTTTTTTTATACTGTATATAAATAATGGGTGACTGCATGGTAATACACTCCTGGGATAGTCCACATGAGCTCATTGGCTGCACAAAGTATGCAGCTAGGGTCACATAATCAAGAGTTGTCCAGGGTCTAGATTACCATGGTATACTAAGAACATAAGAACATGCCATACTGGATCAGACCAAGGGTCCATCAACCCAGCATCCTGTTTCCAACAGTGGCCAATCCAGGCCATAAGAACCTGGCAAGTACCCGAAAACTAAGTATATTCCATGTTACCATTGCTAGTAATAGCAGTGGCTATTTTCTAAGTCAGTGGTTCTCAACCTTTCTAATGCCGTGACCCCGAAATACAGTTCCTCATGTTGCGGTGACCCCTCGAGGGCGGGGTGAGGGTGGGGCTTTGGTCATATGGGGGCGGGGTTATGGATGGGGTTGGATTTTAGTGCATATTTATTTATTATGACATTTATAAACAGAACCACCATTCCTCATAAAACAATAAAATTAAGAAACATAAAGCATCAGTTATAATAGTAAAACCATACTAATAAAAGAATATTTTAAAATTACTGATAAATAGAATTTCTATTAATTAAAATCATATACATTTTTATAATTTCCCAAACACCAATAATATTTCAAAACAGCACATATATCAAATGACACACAATAATTAAAACTAATAAGGATTTTAAAAAGCCCCTGCTGTCCATACATGGGAGCTCTTGATTTCCAGTCACCCTGATATTGTCGAGGATTAGGAGGTTATCCTCTCTCTCTCACACATACTCTCACATGTCCATTCTCTCTCACACATACACTGTCATAAATACACATTCATGCTCTTATACCCACCATAACCTCTCACTCTCACAGACACTGATACACTCTCAGGGTGTAAGACACTCTCCCCCCCCCCCCCCCCCACACTCACACACACTCTTACTCCCCTGGATTTTCTCATACACACTCATGCTCTTACTCTTACTGGCTCCCTCACAACCTCAGAGCCTCTCAGATAAAACTCTATGCAGCAGAAATAATGCTGAATGTTGAGAATTGTGTTATGCAGATTAATCTGGAAAATGCACTAATTTCTACATGAGTCATAATGAATCAGTCCTCAGCTGCAGCCTTCAATTGATTATCCTGGCTCCCTTTAATAATGTTTGCCAAATACAGTTCATGTGTAACAGCAATCCTAATTCTCCACCAGATCAAGCTGATTTCACATCCCACTTCATACTTTGTCACCTCCAGCTGAGTCAAACAATTAATCTAATTACTGCCACTGCTGCCACGTGGCTATTGGGGAGGCGCTGATTGCTGCTATTGGCACCAGTGTTGCCAACCTCGCTTATTTACCGCGAGATTGGGCTTCTTTTTGTAGTCATTCGCGGGTTTTTTTTCCGATTCGCGGGTTGCTTTTAATTGGGCTATTTTTTCTGCCAGTCATGTTTTTTTGGGCTTGTTGGGTGGGACTTGTGCTCTGAATCATGTTACAGTGATTGGCTGCTGCGATGAAGCCTGTCCATAGCAGGCGCACCCTATCCCTATATTGCAGCAGTAAGCCAATCAGAGCAGGAGCTGCAAGCCTTGTTGATGCACACGTCAGGAGCACATTTTGTGGGCAGACCTAGCCAGCACTGCACAGCATCTCACGTGAGTGGAACGGGAAGAGCAGCACGGCATTGGAGCGCAACAGCAAAGGAATCCAGAGTGTGCAGCTACAGCCAGGTAGCAGGAGGGGAGGAATTAGGATGTAGGGAGGGGGAATGAGTGTGTGGGGGGCCAGAGATGTGCTTGGAGGGGTTAGAGAGGTGGGAATGAGTGTGGGGGCCAGAGATGTGCTGGGAGGGGGCTGGGGAATGAGTGTGTGGGGGGCCAGAGATGTGCTTGGAGGGGGGGGAATGAGTGTGTGGGGGGCCAGAGATGTGCTCGGAGGGGTTAGGGAAGTGGGAATGAGTGTGTGGAGCCATAGATGTGCTTGGAGGGGTTACAGAGGGGGGGGAATGAGAGTGTGGGGAACAGAGATGTGCTAGGAGGGGTTAGGGAGGGGGGAAAGAGTGTGGGGGCCAGAGATTTGCTTGTAGGGGGGTGGGGAGGGGGGTAAGAGTATGTGAGGGCATTAACTGCTATAAAAAAATAAAATGTTTTTTTTTTACATCTGCTTCCCTTTCTAATTTTTTGCCATTTCCTTTAATATTGCCTTTTTTTCTATTTCTTTTCTCTCCACCTGTCTTCTTCCCTCAAACACACAGTCAGGTTCTCATTCTCACATGCATTTCTCTCTCACACACACATACACAGGCTCTCACTGGCACAGGCTGTCTGAGTCTCACACACAGGCTCTCTCACACCCCCACATGCTGCCTTGCTCAAGCACAGGCTCTCACTCTTACATGCTGTCTCTTTCACACACACAGAGGCTCTCACATGCTGTCTCTGCAAACACACACAGTCTCTCAACTCATCTCATACTCGCACACACCTCTCTCTTACCTCTGGGCCTCTTCTTTACGGGTTGCCACAGGATGGGCTCTGCAGCGGCCCTAGTCTTCCCGGCCCGCTGCTCCTCTTCTGCACGCAGCTGAAGCGCCTCCTCCTTCCTGCCCGTGCGGCTCCGGCAGTGTTGCCAGGTTTTCATGAACGAACAAGCACTTTTTTCCAAAAAAACAAGCCCAAAACACATGAGATTGAAACATTTTATTTTTTTATAGCAGTTAATGCCCTCACATACTCATACCCCTCTCCCCAGCCCCCTCCAAGCAAATCTCTGGCCCCCCACACTCTCATTCCCCCCCTCCAAGCAAATCTCTAGCCCCCCACACTCTCATTCCCCCCCCTCCCAGCACATCTCTGGCCCCCCACACTCTCATTCCCCCCCCCTCCCAGCACATCTCTGGCCCCCCACACTCTCAGCACATCTCTGGCCCCCCACACTCTCATTCCCCCCCTCCCAGCACATCTCTGGCCCCCCACACTCATTCCCACCTCCCTAACCCTCTCCAAGCACATTTCTGGCCCCCCACACACTCATTCCCCCCAGTACATCCCCAGCCCCCACACACTCATTCCCCCCAGTACATCCCCGGCCCCCACACACTCATTACCCTCTCCCAACATACTAACTCCTTCCCTCCTGATACCTGGCTGTAGCTGCACACTCTGGATTCCTTTGCTGTTTTTCTCCAACGCTGTGCTGCTGGTCTTCCCGTTCCGCCCAAGTGCGATGCTGTGCTGGCTGGGTCTGCCCACAAAATGTGCTCCTGACGTATGCATCAACAAGGCTTGCAGCTCCTGCTCTGATTGACTTACTGCTGCAATATAGGGATAGGGTGCGCCTGCTATGGACAGGCTTCATCGCAGCAGCAGCAGCAGCCAATCACTGTAACAGAGCACAAGTCCCGCCCAACTTGTGCTCTGTTACAGTCCGCCCTGATTCAGAGCACAAGTCCCGCCCAACAAGCCCAAAAAAAACGCGACTGGCAGAAAAAATAGCCGCGGACCGGCAAAAAAACCCCAACGGCCCGGTACCGGTGGTTGGGGTTTAGGCGACCCCTGTGTTGTGGTCGTTCGACTCCCGCCGGGGTCGCGACCCCCAGGATGAGAACCGCTGTTCTAAGTCAACTTAATTAATAGCAGGTAATGGACTTCTCCAAGAACTTATCCAATCCTTTTTTAAACACAGTTATGCTAACTGCACTAACCACATCCTCTGGCAACAAATTCCAGAGTTTAATTGTATGTTGAGTGAAAAAGAACTTTCTTCGATTAGTTTTAAATGTGCCCCATGCTAACTTCATGGATTGCCCCCTAGTCCTTCTATTATCCGAAAGAGTAAATAACCGAGTCATATCTACTCATTCATGACCTTAAAGACCTCTATCATATCCCCCCCTCAACCGTCTCTTCTCCAAGCTGAACAGCCCTAACCTCTTCAGCATTTCCTTAAAGGGGAGCTGTTCCATCCCCTTTATCATTTTGGTCGCCCTTCTCTGTACCTTCTCCATCGCAATTATATATTTTTTGAGATGCGGCGACCAGAATTGTACACAGTATTCAAGGTGCGGTCTCACCATGAAGCAATACAGAGGCATTATGACATTTTCCATTTTATTAACCATTTCCTCTCTGCCAGGGCCGGTGCAAGGGTATTAGGCACCCTAGGCGAAACGTCAGCTATGCCGCCCCCCCCCCCCCCCCCACACACACACACAATTAACTTACATTGTGCATTAATGAAAATAACGAAGTCTGTATTTATAACAGAACACTTATTTGACATTTTTATGCCATGTAAACCATTGAGATGATTTGTCTTATCGACGGTATAGAAACTCTTTTATAAATAAATAAATAAAAATAAATAAAATAAACATAAACCAAAGCTATACTTGTTGCTCAAACAAAAAAAGCAGACACATCACATAATATTAAATAATTAAAATGGCAGTCAATCAAGAAAAATAAACTTAAAAAGCCATCTTTACTTACCCCCTCCAGCAGCTCTCTTACTCCTCTTCCATGCAGGCTGTAGCACACACCAGAAGCAGCAGTAGTGGCTAAGCTCTATACTCATGGTCCTCTTCCTTAATGCCCATGTCTCTCACACACACACACCATATCAGTCATGCCCCCATGACCAGTTTCTGTCTCTCACACACCAATCATCTCCCAAACAGTCTTTGGCACACACACACCAGTCACCTTCCTGAACAGTTTCTCTCATGCCATACACACACAGGCTTCCCACTCCCGTGTTCCACTTACATATATGGGCTTCTCACTCTCATAATCACTTTCTTTCTCACACACATACCCAGAGTTCTCACTTCCATGCTTTTTCTCTCTTTCACACACACACACACACACACTCACCAGTCTCTCACTCCCATGCTTTCTTTCACATACACCCCCACACCAGGCTTCTTACTCCCATGCTTTCTCACATACCCAGAGTTCTCACTTCCATGCTTTTTCTCTCTTTCACACACACACACATCCCTGACTGTCTCACACATCAGTCATCTCCTTGAGCAGTCACTTTCATTGTCTCTCACATATACACATACATCAGCTCTCTGACCAGTTTCTCTCAATCACACACACATGCTCTCCATCAAATACATTCTCTCACTTACACACAGACTCTCAATCACACGCAGGCAGGCAGGCAGGCTGCTTCTCTCTCTTTCTCTCACTCACTTCCTCCCCCCCCCCCCCAACACAAACGGTAGCTGCTCCTCCTCCTCCAGCCCCTGCAGGCCAAGAAGGAAGAATCCCATCGGCCGCAGGAGGATCGTGCTGCTCTCTCCTTTCCCGATTACCGGCTGCTTCAGTTGCTCGGGGGCCGATGCTGCTGTCGCCGCTATTTTTTCACACAGCACTTCTCTTTCTTCTCGCGCATCACTTCCTGTTCCGGTTCAAAGGGGGGGGGGGCGGGAAGAAGACCAGCCGCGGATGCAACAGCTTTTTTTTTTTTTTTTTGCACCGCTGCCGTTCCCGCTGGGCTTGAACGTGCTGATAGCCCGGCGGCAACGGCAGCAGGGAAGAAAGAGCAGCGGGAGGGACCGGGAGCCACGCGAACTGCTGGGGGAGGTCAGATGGGTCTTTTAGGGCGGGCTGCTGGCAGCGGCTGTTTTATTTTTATCGGGGGTGGGGGGGGGCGGCGGCTCTCTTAATTTTACCGGGGCAGTGCCGCCCCCGGGAAGCTGGCGCCCTAGGCGACCGCCTAGTTCGCCTAGTGCTTCCGCCGGCCCTGCTCTCTGCCCATTTTATTAACCATTCCCTCTCTGCCCAGTACACATGTGAGTCTCGGGTTCTAGCCTGAGAACTCTCATAAAAACCTTAGCATATCATCCTACATTGTTCTTAAAGCAGTTCTCAGAAGCATTTTTAAGCATATGTAATAATAATTTCCCTTATATGATTCCTTAACCCACTCTTTGCTTCAGGCCATCTCCCAGACAGACTCAAAAAGAACTCCTCTTACATGGTTCCTCTCATCACTTAAATTTTAATCCATGCTCTGTTCCAAAGATAATGTTGCCATAGTTTCATGCACCCCTGCTTGTGTGTGGGTTTTTGATATGTCCCGGTCAGAGGGATTGCCTCTGATTGGAGAGAGGAACACAAGTGACTCCTGGAGGCTCCCTGAGATCAACTGATAAAGTGAAGAGCTGCATAAACTGATGCAGTGATGAAAATATTCTAGTCCCCGACTATGGTACTTTTCCTGAAAATTGGCAGAATAAGTTCTTGTTGTTGTGATAGATCCCCAGGATATGTAATGTTAGGGTTGCTTCCAATCTGATGATCTAGCAGTGGTGCACATCTGCGATCATGTAACTGATCTAGGATTGTTGCATGGATATCAAAATAAATCTCCTATTGAGAACAAAATATTTCAGCAGGGGTAGGGGAGGCAAGATGGCGGCATAGACGGAGGCGTGGACGCTGGTCTCTTTTAAGCTGTCTATCTCTTTGATTTTCTGCGAGATTATGCCACCGAAGCGAAAGGGGAAGGTGAGGATTTTCCCCTCACTACCCCTTCAAGAGAAGGGGTAGTGAGGGGAAGAGATTACGCGGTTTATGCTCTCCCCTGCACTACACCTGGGAGCCAAGGATCCAAGCCAGCCGGGCGTTTTGGGAGGACAGCCCGACCAAGCTGAGGAGGCGTCACTGAGCCCAGATCGAAGACCACCTCCGGCGCAGAGGGCAGAAGAACAATGCCCGGGAAGCGCTACAGAGGAGGTAACTCCTACCGGGTCAGAGTCTATGACCCGAGCAGACGAGGAGGAGGATCAAGCCGCGGGGGCACCGAGACAGGAGCCAGAGGAGGGGGAGTTGGACCTGGACCTGATCGAAGGTGCGACCGGGGGAGTAGACCCGTCTGATGGTGGTGAGTCCCTGGACATTGCAACTCGACCCTCCATGGTCACTTTAGAATTAATGTGGGATTTAATGGCTGAAATGTCGACAAACATCAAGAGACTTGAGAGAAAAATGGACAGAAATAGTGGGAAAAGCCAACAGGAAATTCAACTACTTAACAAAACTATTAAGAAATCGGAGGAGAGGATTAAAGCCTTGGAAGAGACAGAGAAAAAGAACATGGAGTTCCATGCTGCGGTGGTGAAAGATAGAGCTCTACTTGCAAGGCGAATAGAAAATTTTGAGAACAATTCAAAACGTTTGAATTTGCGTCTCCTAAATTTTCCTAGAATTGTGGGGGAAGTACCTTTGGGAACTTTCTTCAAATTTCTTAAAGAAATGTTAGGATATCTGGAAAATGATTTATTTATTTATTTATTTATAGATTCTTTTATACCGCGGTACGTATAGACATACATCACCTCGGTTTACAGTGAAACAATAAATTAGCAACAGGCTTTACATGTAACAGTTTAAAAAACAGTAAAACATTTAACAGCAACAGGCTTTACAGAAACAAGGGTTTTAAAGATAATATGCATACATCATTACCTAATACATCATTACCTAATATAAATGTTTGCTATTTCCTGCCAAAAAGAATTTCTAATTTAAACACACCTGATTTACCTTTTCAGGGAAATCTTACAGAATTTCTAGAAAATTCAAATCAAGTGATAGATAGGGGAACTTTAATAGTTACGTTTATAAATTACCTAGACCTGAATAAGGTTATGAAGAAATACTTTTCCAAGTACCCAGTCTCACTTTATGATAAAAATGTCAAGATTTTCCCAGATCTTGCTTTAATGACCCAAATGCGGAGAAAAGAGTTTTTAGCTCTCCGCCAAGAGGTTGTATCCTTAGGGTATTCGTTTACACTGAGGTTTCCATGCAAATGTTTGTTAAAAATGAATCAGGAGACATTTGTTTTTCTCATTTCAGAACATTTGAAAAGTTTTATTGAGCAAAGGAAAGTAGTCACTTCATCCCCATTATCTAATTAATTAAAGAACAGTGCAGGAAAAATCTATGTTATTGCTTTCTTTTTGAATTTCTTTTTCATGGATTAGACTCCCTGAATTAACCTAAATGCCTTCCTTACTTTTTATGGTGTTATCACTATATTACTTTGAATATATAAGTAAAAAACTGAGCTGATTGAATTTCTTTTGTTGTGAAAAATAAGATAGTTTTGTTTAGTATGATATGTCAGCTAAATTTTCTTTGTGATTATGATCTGTTTTTGTGATTTCACTTATATTATTATGATGGTGTATATTGAAAATGATAAATATAAAATAAAAAAATAAATAACATAAATCTCCTATTGAACTGACTTTATGGGTAGGAGAGTACACACAGTGCAAGCAGCAGATGATATACTGGGTCCGATTATGGGCCCATCAAACCCAGTATCCTGTTTCTAGCAGTGGCTAATCCAGGTCACAAGTACCTGGCAAAATCCCAAACAGTTGGTATATCGCCTGCTGCTAACACTCAGGGAGAAGTAATGGCTTTCTTCTAGTCTGTCTGGTTAATAACAGTTTATAGACTTCTCCAGGAACTTGTCTAAACCTTTTATAAACCCAACATTGCTTACTAAGTTTAATTGGGATTTGGGGTTTTTGGCAGGTACTTGTGACATGGATTGGCCACTGTTGGAAACAGGATGCTGGCCTTGATGGACCTTTGTTCTGATCCAGTATAGCAACTTCTTATGTTCTTATGTGGAGTGAAAAAGAATGTTCTCTAATTTGTTTTAAATGTGTTGTCTCACGGGGATCCAGAGGACATACACTTTTAGGTGGGTTCAGGGTGGCGCTTCCATAGATGTAACTTAGACAGGGTCAAGAATTAGCATGTTTCATTTTATTTTGTTTTGTTTCATTTAATTAGAAAAAAAATGCACAAATAAAACAAAGTAAGAAAATAAAATAACAAACACAAGCAAAAATGAAAAGAAAAGGCCCACAATTACAAACATTTAGAATAAAAATTAAACTTCCTTTCAGGCCTTGCCCTGTCCCGTCCCCCCCTCCTTGGACCCCCATACCCCATCCCTGGCATCCCTTTTACACCAGCCTGAGGGCAGTCATGCTATTTTTAAAGGGGGCATGATAGCGGGAGGACGTGGGCATTGGACCTTCCCTTTGGACCTAAGAACCCCAAGGGTAGGGTAAGTGGTGGCCAGGAAATTCCACAGCCCTGGAAGTATTTTAAGGGCAGGAGGACTGCCTCAGCTCAACTAGGCAAGCCCAGGCCCCGGGTTGTCTGTGTGGTGTAAGTGGGATGAAGGGCCTCAGGAAGGCCCTCTACTTATTTTTTTCCCAAAAACAAAAATACCTGAAAGGTTTAGGGTATTTTTGTGCAAGACAATTTTCGGCTTGGATTGATAATTCATCTGAAATAAATTCACATCGCTAATGTGTATTCCAACCAAATTTTGGATTTAGGCTCATTTATGGATGCGGGTCGCCTACCATAATAGGAAAATTAAAATTCATATTCTGTATTTTATAGTGAAATGACGTGGGAGAAGGGAAAGGTCAGAAACATGCAAAATTAATGTGTTTTGTGTCTTTATTCATTCTCCTGCCTCCCTTAGAAATCAGAGACGTGAGCTCTTCTATCCCTTTAGAATTCCCGGCCCATTAATTCATTAAGGGGCAGATTTTAAAAAAAGTGTGCGCGCACATACTTTTGTTCGTGCAACCGGCGCAAACAAAAGTATGCCGGCGCGGCAAGGCTGAACAAAATCAGCAGCCTGCACGCGCCGAGCCTATGAAAGAAAGTCCCCTCTCCTTCCCCTAACTAACCTGCCCCCGTCCCTAAATAATTCCCCCCTACCTTTATTTCAAAAGTTACGCCTGCCCAACTCAGGCATAACTTGCGCGCACTGGGCTGGCTGCCAGCGCGCCTTGTTCCGGTCTGGGGGCTGGTCTGGAGGCCACGGCCACGCCCCCAGAATTCCACTAGGCTGGAATCATGGCCACGGCCCCGCCCCCGGAACGCCCCTGATGATGCGCCAGCCGTGACACGCACCCCGAAACGCTCCAACACGCCCCCCCCCCAGGAAAGCCCCGGGACTTACATGCATCTCTGAGCTTGTGCACACCGCCGAACCTATGCAAGACAGGCTCGGTGTGTGCAGGGGTAGAAGAGGCAGCTTTTCGGGGGTTACACGCATATCTTTCGTACGTAACCCTTTGAAAATCTGCCCCTAACTGTGGACTGCCTCAGCACTTGCAAACTCTGCCCAAAATAGTAATTCTGAGAACTGCGTTTTCACAAGCACCATAATTTTTACTCTGCTCTTCCTCCTCGGGTCTATGCCTCATTTGGTGGGAGGGAACATGCAAAAAGTGTATGATGTTAAATGATATAAAGCCAGTATCTGCTGTTTTTGATGAATCTGAGAAGAATCAAATGACTGAGTGGTTATTAACACTGGTAGCCATACACATGACTGGGACTACCTGTAAATGCATTAATCTCTTTCTTTCTATCCTAACAGATTCTGGGCACTGAAACAATGGAGAAGGAGAATAACACATGGAAAACAGAATTCATTATTCTGGGCTTTAATGAACATTCACATAAGGAAATCTTAATTTATGCAATATTTTTTCCAGCCTTTTTTATCGCTATTCTGGGAAACCTTGGGTTTTTAACATTAATGTGGTGTGACCATCATCTCCACAAACCCATGTACTTCTTCCTCAGTAACTTGTCCTTCATCGATATCTGTAATATCACAGTCACTCCCTCAACAATGCTGCAAAGTATAAAAGAGAAAACATTAATTTCCTTCCCTCTATGTATGATACAGCTTTACTGTTTTGCAATATTAACAAATACTAGGGATGTGCAGAGCAAAATTTTATGTTCATATTTTTTATGTCCGAAAGGGGGTCCCACTTGCGGCCAATATGGACATAAAAAAAATCCAATGAGTTGGGTATATGTACATATGTGCAAAAAAAAAATGTAAACCCCCTCACCCTCCTTAATCCCCCCCCCAGACTTACCACAACTCCCTGGTGATCGAGCGAGGAGTGAGGACGTCATTTCTGCAATCCTTGGCGAGAAGCATGTGACGTCGGTGGCACGTCGAGTGACGCGGCGTCACGTGATTCCCGGCTCGTTCGCGCCGGACGGCTCGTTCGGCCCAAAAAGAACTTTTGGCCAGCTTGGGGGGGCCTCCTGACCCCCCCAAGCTGGCCAAAAGTTCTTTTTGGGCCGAACGAGCCGTCCGGCGCGAACTCGCTGGGAATCACGTGGCGCCGCGTCACTCAGACGCGACGTCACGTGATTCCCGGCAAGTTCGCGCCGGACGGCTCGTTCGGCCCAAAAAGAACTTTTGGCCAGCTTGAGGGGGTCCCCCCAAGCTGGCCAAAAGTTCTTTTTGGGCCGAACGAGCCGTCCGGCGCGAACGAGCCGGGAATCACGTGACGCCGGCGTCACTCGACGTGCCGCCGACGTCACATGCTTCTCGCCAAGGATTGCAGAAATGGCGTCCTCACTCCTCGCTCCATCACCAGGGAGTTGTGGTAAGTTGGGGGGGGGGGGGATTAAGGAGGGTGAGGGGGTTTATATTTTTATTTTGGCTCAACAATCGCGATTTCCCACATATCGAACATATCTATGTTCGATATGTGGGAAATCCGATCGTTTATGTCGAATCAATTTTTTAAGTAAAAAAAAAATATGAGTTGCGTTTTACTAATGCGGTCAATCCGAATGCACACCCCTAACAAATACTGAGTTCTACCTTCTCGCTGCCATGGCCTATGATCGCTATGTGGCAATCTGCAACCCATTGCGATACCCACTCATGATGAATAAAAGGATCTGTATCATACTGGTGGCTGCTTCATGGTTAGCTGGCGGTCTGAGTGAAGTTCCTCCAGTAGTTTTGATATCTCAGTTCTCCTTTTGTGGCTCCAATGAGATTAACCATTTCTTCTGTGACCCCAATGCACTGCTAAAATTATCATGCAGTGATACTCAGAACTATGAAATACTAATACTTTCTGGAGGATTATTTGAGTCTGTTATCACATTTCTTCCAACTGTATCATCCTACATCTTTATTATTGCAGCCATTCTGAAAATTCACTCTTCTGATGGGCAAAGCAAAACCTTCTCCAATTGCTTCTCCCATCTCACAGTGATTCTCCTATTCTATGGGTCAATTTTATGTGTCTACATGAGGCAAAATTCAATGCAATCTCCAGACCAAGACAAAATGTTTGCCCTACTCTACACAGTTCTCATCCCCATGCTAAACCCCCTGATTTATAGTCTGAGAAATTGAGAATTAAAAAATGCCTTCCAAAAGTTCATCAATAAAAAATAATATGAAAGGAAACATATAAAAGTCTGCAAGGAACTAGCACTAGGAGTGTGCATTCGTTCCCTACGAATTGGAAATCCGCAACGTATAGGGCCCTATTCGTTGTATTCATGGGGAAGCGAAATGTATCGCGATTCCCCACGAATACAACGAATATTTGCCGAATTATTCGGCAGCCTAAAGGAGCCAATTTAAACAAGCCACACACCCTCCTGACCCCCCCTAAGACTTACCAAAACTCCCTGGTGTTCCAGCGGGGGTCCAGGAGCCATCCCCTGCACTCACACCCAGCTATCGGCTGCCGGTTTCAAAATGGCGCCGATAGCCTTTGACCTACTATGCACACAGGGGCTACCGGTGCCATTGGTCAGCCCCTGTCACGTGGCCATCGGTGCCATCTTGTGCTCCTACCATGTAACAGGGGCTGACTAATGGCACTGGTAGCCCCTGTGACATAGTATTGGCAAAGGCTAACGGCTCCATTTTAATTACTGGCAGCCAATGGCCGGGGTGCAGGAGGTCGCTCCTGGACCCCCTCTAGACTTTTGGCAAGTCTTGTGGGGGTCAGGAGTGGTCCATTGGTCAGCCCCTATCACATGGTTGGAGCACAAGATGGCGCCGATGGCTATCGGTGCCATTTTAAAATGGCAGATGAGGGTGTGAGTGCAGGGGCTGGCTCCTGGACCCATCCCCTGGACCACCAGGGAGTTTTGGTAAGTCTTGGGGGGGTCAGGAAGGTGGGGGGTTATAGTTAATTTAACTTTAGTGGGGAAACAAATTGGAATCAACGTATCAACGTATCGGAGCGCCATACGGCTGAATGCAACGTATCTGCCCCCCAACAAATCTGAATCCCGAATGCAATGTTTGGCATCCCGCTGCACATCCCTAACTAGCACTATGCTGGTGATGCTTAGTTATTTCAATAATGAAGTGTAATTTAATGTAAAAACTAATAACATCGAGATCGCAGATGCGTGGCCCGCCCCACCCCCTCTCTTAACCCGAATATTTAACATGTGGTCATATAATCATGTAAATCTACAAATACAAGGCGCAGACTTTTTGTGGTGGAAGAGGCCGTAGCTTTATTGAACTATTAACAATTGGAACAATCTATTAACTGTTAACTATTAACAATCTGAAACAGTATATGAGATGCACGAGCCGATAATTGTATATCTAAGTAATAGTACCGGGTGCCGTCTGCCATGTCTCCTAGCTAGGCGTCCCCCTCATCCAACCCCCCACCTTGTTCTTGCTAGCAAGGGTGCCCATACCGCAGGCCTACTGACTCGTGCACCCACCTAAAGCTGCGACATATGATAAAACACTTGCACACTGTAACAGGTTAATAAAAACAAAGGAAGAAGCAAAATTGCTGAAGTAAATTCACAACTAACTAACATAAGCATCCTACCCCTTATTCTTATTGCTATTATTAATACGTGTTTGTATCTGGTTGCAAAGGGTGGGAGGGTGGGGTCTCGTGCCATTGCCGCGAAAAAGGGGGATTGGCGGCGACAGGGCTCCCTTTTATTGGCGCTGCGATGTGCATCAAGCGTGCATAGCAGGCTGATGACGTCCGGGCCCGGCTCGAGCGCTCCAGAGGAGTGTATGCTCGGTGGCCTGGGATGTCCTGTGCATGGAGGGAGGGGGTGAGCGTGTCCCGACCCAGCGGCATCACTGTTAGGGTCAGCGCTTTTGCGCACGGGGCGCAAGCTCTGATATGAAAACCTGCTAAAATGTTAATCAAATCCTAGCTTGATTTTTCTTCATTTGGATGTTGCTTGCTTGCTTATTTATTAAAGAGTGAATTTTAAAATCCCTATGCACAGCTAATCCTGGAGATACGAGCGTCAATGGAAGGCTCGTGGGGCACGTAGATTTTAAGATATCTGCAGCTACGCACCTGGTACATGAATACTGAAGGTTTTGCGAAAAAAAAGGGTGAGTCTGGACGTGGCATGGGCGGGCCGGGACAGCAGCAGCAAGTCAGTGTCACGCAGAAGTGTGCTCCGGGATTGGACAACCGTGTAACTACTGCTGCTATGGACCGTGGGTAAGTATTTAAACAAAAAAAATCTAGAGTAGTATTCGGGGTTTTAGGGGTCAGAGCTGGTAGAGTAAAAGGGAGGCAGGTTAGTTGGGGATTTAGTAAGTTCACTCCTTTACAGGGGTGAACTGGGAGGGAATTGGAAAATGGGCCTATTCTGTCACTGCGCATACCTACTAAAATCCCCCTGCAACCTTACGCGATCGAGAAGTGATTCATACGCACATGCACGCATCGATGTAAAATTGTGCACGTGGGAACAAACTTGCCTGGGAGGTGAAGAGAGACCCTGTTCTGAGGGGGACATCACCCTACTAAAAGAGAGTTGATAGCATCAGACTCGGAGAGCCTTGGCGCTGGATTGGGGTATCGTGATGTCATTTCCGCCTGACGCTGAGGGGAGCCCATTAAAATCAATTTGGCAGCGGTGCACAGATTGGGACAGACTTGCCTGGGAGGTGATGAAAAGACCCCGATCTGAGGGGGACATCGCCCTGCTAAAAGAGAGTTGATAGCATCAGACTCGGAGAGCCTTGGCGCTGGATTTGGGTGTCGTGACATCATTTCCGCCTGACGCTGAGGGGAGCCCATTAAAATCAATTTGGCAGTGGTGCACAGATTGGGACAGACTTGCCTGGGAGGTGATGAAAAGACCCCGATCTGAGGGGGACATCGCCCTGCTAAAAGAGAGTTGATAGCATCAGTCTCGGAGCCTTGGCGCTGGAACGGGGTGTCGTGATATCATTTCTGCCTGACGCCAAGCGGAGCCATTTAATATTGGCTTGGCAGCAGCGTGCAGCTGCCACCGGTGTGCAGCTTTGATCATGAAATTGAACACTCCCTTCTCAAGTGGATATCTCAATTCCTCCCAGAATTTTTAGTCCCACAAGGGGAATAAAGGTAAATAGTGATTTATTACATCAAAGTCTTGCTTTTGGAGTAAGCTTCCTGGAATATCTTGTTAAATTTCTTCATTGAAATGCCACATAAGAGAAAGGGTAAAGTGAGGATTTTCCCATCAGAATCTTCACTCCCACTGGATTAATGGCTCATCACTGACTTTGTAGTATCTACTCCTGATCCAATGCGGGTAAGCCTCATTGGCGGAATAGGTATAGGAGCACTCTTTTTGCCCGGGGAAGTTTCACTTACGCCACCAGATCCTAGGACACCACTCTTTTTCCCTGGGATTGACTCTAATGCTTGGGAGATAGCTAACAAATCAGCTAGTCCCCTGGTCAAAGGAAGTTTAGAGTCAATTCAGGTTGGGGAGTCTGAAAGGAATAACTCACAGATAACATCCACGGTGAATTTAGATGCGGAAGGAGGAATACAGACATCAGTCCCACAGCAGGGTGTACAACATCATCTGGAGAATGTATTTCCTGGGATTACAACTACTTCAATCTCCCCTCAGATTTTGATGAGACCAGCAGTGGTGACATTGGACTCTTTATGGGACCTAACTGCGGGGCTTATGCAGGTTTCTCAAGAACAATCTCAGCGTCTGGAAGTTGTTACAGCAAAATTAGATGTTGTGGCTAGTGATCACCAAAGAATACTCTCAGAACATTCTCTCACTATGCAATCTATGGATTCTGATATAAAAAAATTTACAGTTAGTAAATGCCTCGATAATTAGAGAGCATTTAAATACTGTAAGGATAATTGAAGCTTTGGAAAATTACTCACATCAATTAAATTTGATGATTATAAATGTTCCTAAAGTTTTAGGTTTATCCACATCTGTCATAGTGAGGAAATGCTTTGTAGAAAATTTAAATATTCCTTTGGATAAAATACCTGCTTTAAGTAAGAGTATATTTCTTCCATATCAAAGAAAACAAGGTTCGGCAATGGTTCCTACAAATCCATCAGAGTTGAATAACTTGACTACTTTTTTTAGAGACCTCATCAGAAGAGGTCCTCGAGAGAGCAACTCTTTTGATAACATGTCTTTCCTATCAGGATCTTAACTTAGTAATGAAACACTACTTCCAAAACTTCAACACTTTCTTCTATGATGGTCCAGTTAGGATTTATTATGATTTTGCTAAAGCTACACAAGATCTCCGTAAGGCTTTCTTAAATATGAAAAAAGAAGTAGTGGATAGTGGAGCTTCATTTCTTCTATGTTATTACTGTAGATGTGCATTCAGAAGAAACAACATAGGAAATGAGACAACATTTCCTATTTCCTTTTGGGTTGTTTTCAAGATGGAATGATTTAAAATCTGATGACATTTTTTTTGGATGTTCATTTCATTTTAAAGATTAAAAAAAAAGTTGACAGTCAGGCTTAGGCCTAGGCCTAGGCCTAAGGTCGGGGTCTCACCTAGGGATTAAGCTGAGACCCAAAGCAGGGAACCAAGCCTATGCCCAAATGTGATGTTGGGGTCTTGAGATAGGCCTTGCATGATGGCATGTCCTCAGCCAAAACCTAAGCAAGGCTCTGATCCCCACATTTTTTTGCCTCTCTGATACAATGTCCCAGCCCAATCTGGAGACTAGATCATGATGACTGGCCTTGCCCTGGTCCAAGACCTGTTGCCAGGGCCTGAACCATGGGCTGGGTCTCAAAAGACTGGGCCTTGGCCCTGGGTTAGGATCAGGCCCAGGCCTGAAGCCCAGTCCTCAAAAGTCCTCTACAGATGTCTTCTGTCTTCTTTCTTCTTGAAATGATGCCATCCACTGGTGATACACTGGAGTAAAATAACACTGGCTCATCCTCCCCTGTGTAGGGCTCCATTTTTATGTATAGCAATTCAATTAGTTTCCACACATCAAAATAATGCCCTTTGCTAGAAAGGAAGTGTCGGATTAAATTACTCTGGTATGACCCCAGTGGACAATGTCCTTTCATGAAGAAGAATAAAGAAGACAAATGACATCTGAAGAGGACCTCCAATCTGAGCTCTGGGTTCCTGGCTTCGAGCATGGGCTTAGGCCAAGACTCAGGCATTGGGACGCAGTCTCTGGACTGGGCCCCAGGGTTGGGGCCAGGCCTCGAAACCTAGGCCTTGCATAGGGCCTAGCCCAAGGTCTCAGTTACCTACCGCAACCTAGCTCAACATCAGGTCCCCCCACCCAAGACTGGGTAAGTGGGGTCAGGGAGGATCCTGACTGTAGCATATTTTTGGGTTGGATGGATGGCTGAAAGGGAAGAGAGGCTTAGGGAGGCCCCACTTTTTTTTTTCCAAATTGTATTTTTGTTTTGTTTATGTTTATTTCAGTTTTTAAACTAAATAAATGAAATAAACATTAAATGAAATGAAATTCATGGAGAACTCCCCCCCCCCCCAAAAAAAAAACAAAAAAAACAAACCAAAATGTTTGCTTCTTCCCACTCCTATAGGGGACAATTTATTCTAACCTGCCCAGCAGCAAAATTAGATTCATAGGGTCAGATTTTAAAAGGCCTGGCAACTTATGTAAGTCCTGGGGCTTTACTAAAGTGGTGGGGCGGGGCCAGAGGTTTCCGACCATAGTGGCCATTGCTGCTGTGTTGGAGGATCGTGTGCCAGCAGGATGCCAGCAAGCGCAAAAGGTAAGATAAATGTCAGGGGGGGGTTAGAGTAGGGCTAGGGGGGAAAGGTTAGGGGAAGGGGTGGGAAGGTCAGGCTAGGGGGAAGAGAATGGGGGAAGGCAGCATGGCTCAGCATGCACAAGGTACACAATTGTGCATCTTGTGCGTGCCGACCCCCGATTTTCTAACATGTAAGGGCCTGCATGCGCATGTTATAAAATTGCATGTCCATGTGTGCTTGCCGGGTAGTGAGTGCACATGGACACACTCACGCAGCTTTTAAAATCTACCCCATATTTTTCTCCTCATGTAACATTTTCTAATTTCCAAGGAGAAACTAACTGGGTACTCTTAGAAAATTTGCTTTAAACTATATACAGGATCAAAAGCAACCACATACGATATTCCCTGCAGTTTCTGTAGGTGGAGGGGCAGGTAAAAACTAAGGGCCACATTTTCAAAGACTCATGTGTGTAGGTGGCCTTACGTGTGCCAGGCCTATTTTCAAAGGCCTGGCTACACGTGTAAGTCCTGGGTCTTTGAGAAAGGGGCAGGATGGAGTAGGGTGGTTCGGGGGGGGGGGGGGGGGGGCTACAGGCCACCAGCACAGCAGCCATTTGCTGCTGTGTCAGAGGATCATGTGCCAGCAGAGTGCCAGCAGGCACAAGAGGTACAATAAAATGTTTGGGGGTGGGAGGGTAGGGTAGGGCTGGGAGGGGGGAGTAAATTAGGAAGAATGCAATGAATGCATGTATGTAGTCAGTTCAGTGAAATATATTATTTTGTGTAATGTCTGAACACCTAAGTTGTTTATGGTTTTGAATATTGTATGTTACCTTATAGTAAAGTGGGAATATTATGCAGCTTAGTAATAGAAAATACAGGGATTATTAGATGCAGGGAGTTATTGACATTATGTAAATTTCTCATTGATTAATTTGAATTTGTTTGCTCTTATATTAGGCTTTAATCCATAACGTATACATCTCACTTAATAATGAGTTAAGAGACTATGCTTTGATGTAAAAAATACTCCATACTTGGAGAACTGTATATACCATGTGTCATTGATTTCAGAAATCATCCCATCTTTTGCCACTGAAGACATATTGCACCCTTCATTATATGGGCTGAAGTGCTTACACTTTATACCTGTGTTACGACTGTCGCTGCCCGACGTCTGCCTTCCTTACCTCTTTGGCGACTCCTCCCACAGTTGATGGACGTCTAGCTGCCACAGCATCTGCCTGCCATCCATTCCGGCGTCCCTGGTCCGGCTTGGGCACTGCATCCCGCCATGTTGTTCAGTTACCATAGGGAGCACTCAAACCTCAGGGGCATCCCCTGTGATGATGTCACACATCCCGGATACAAAAGCCTACTCTGCTAGCTAATCGAGATAGCAAGGCTCTCCTTACGGATGGGATTTGCTCTCCATACCTAGCTTCTCTGCCTCTCCTTATTGGACTTACTCTATCGAGGTATCTGCTCCTCAGGGGGCCTCTCTCTTTTATTTCAGGTCGCTGTCTGGAACCGGTACTGGCTACTCGAAGGCCCATGTTCCCGGACTCGCTGCCTGAGCTTCACTTCTGCTTGGAAGGTACCTCTGCATACACCATCAGTGAGTTACCATCTACTTCTCTCAGAGCTATTCCCTGGAACCAGTTACTCACTCCTCGAGGGCCTGCCTCTATTCCAGCTCCTGTGTTACGTACCGGGAGAAACCGCTGTGTGAGTAATCAACCAACGAGGCTCTATTCCAGAACCCTGTGTATGCTCCACTGTACGCACTATCTCAGTTTCTCTCCACCACAGCGCAGCTATTGAGGGATCGCTGTTCCATTGTCCTGAGGGACTACAAGCCCAGCTGGGCTTCATCTTTACTCACTACTGCCACCTCTGGTGGCTCCTCAACTCTGTTAAATAAAAGATAATTCTGTGTTGTGTGTCCTAAGCTGAGCCTGACCTGTGGCCCCTCATGGGACTTCCCCTTGTGGGCGTGGGCAACAGCCACAGCATCCAAGGGTCCACCCAAAACCTTACAAACAATAACAACCTGATCTTCTGTTTATGTTTTTCTTGTTCTATGGAGGGTGGCCTTACCTAGACACTGTTTTCCTATATTTTATGAGGCAATGTACCTTTCTTTGACATGAAATAACTGATTGTCATAACAAAAACATTTTTTATATACCTAGTCAATATCTAGTTATGTACCTGCTTGTAGATGCCACCATTTAGATTTTCAAGTTAATGATAGAGTCTGAATCAATGCAGTTTTTATTAGTCCTTACTAGGGATGTGAATCGTGTCCTCGATCGTCTTAACGATCGATTTCGGCTGGGAGGGGGAGGGAATCGTATTGTTGCCGTTTGGGGGGGTAAAATATCGTGAAAAATCGTGAAAAATCGTGAAAAATCTAAAAATCGCAAAACCGGCACATTAAAACCCCCTAAAACCCACCCCCGACCCTTTAAATTAAATCCCCCACCCTCCCGAACCCCCCCCCAAATGAGTTAAATAACCTGCGGGTCCAGCGGCGGTCCGGAACGGCAGCGGTCCGGAATGGGCTCCTGCTCCTGAATCTTGTTGTCTTCAGCCGGCGCCATTTTCCAAAATGGCGCCGAAAAATGGCGACGGCCATAGACGAACACGATTGGACGGCAGGAGGTCCTTCCGGACCCCCGCTGGACTTTTGGCAAGTCTCGTGGGGGTCAGGAGGCCCCCCACAAGCTGGCCAAAAGTTCCTGGAGGTCCAGCGGGGGTCAGGGAGCGATTTCCCGCCGCGAATCGTTTTCGTACGGAAAATGGCGCCGGCAGGAGATCGACTGCAGGAGGTCGTTCAGCGAGGGTTCCGGCGCCTCGCTGAACGACCTCCTGCAGTCGATCTCCTGCCGGCGCCATTTTCCGTACGAAAACGATTCGCGGCGGGAAATCGCTCCCTGACCCCCGCTGGACCTCCAGGAACTTTTGGCCAGCTTGTGGGGGGCCTCCTGACCCCCACGAGACTTGCCAAAAGTCCAGCGGGGGTCCGGAAGGACCTCCTGCCGTCCAATCGTGTTCGTCTATGGCCGCCGCCATTTTTCGGCGCCATTTTGGAAAATGGTGCCGGCTGAAGACAACAAGATTCAGGAGCAGGAGCCCGTTCCGGACCGCTGCCGTTCCGGACCGCCGCTGGACCCGCAGGTTATTTAACTCATTTGGGGGGGGGTTCGGGAGGGTGGGGGATTTAATTTAAAGGGTCGGGGGTGGGTTTTAGGGGGTTTTAGTGTGCCGGCTCACGATTCTAACGATTTATAACGATAAATCGTTAGAATCTCTATTGTATTGTGTTCCATAACGGTTTAAGACGATATTAAAATTATCGGACGATAATTTTAATCGTCCTAAAACGATTCACATCCCTAGTCCTTACATTCCAAGTATTTTGTGGCATTTTCCAGTTCAAATACGTATATGCATTTACTTGCTGAGTTAGCTAAATTATTGCTTGATATGTTGTCCTTTACCTTTATCTATGGAAGCTGGTCTGATCATGGTAACCAATCATCTGGTTATTATTATTTATTATTATGTATTATTTTTATATACCAACATTTGATCTGAGATATCACATCGGTTTACATTCAAGTACTATAGGTATTTCCCTATCCCCAGAGAGCTTACAATCTAACCCCCTCATTTATCAAAATGTGCATGCATTAAGGGCTTATCACATGCGTTAACACATGCAATAGCACCATATGTGGTGCGATGCAAATCTGAAAAAGAAGAGGAGTTAGGGGTGGGCTGGGTTTACAATTTTGTGAAATCCTATCACAGGGCTTTAACTACAACCTGCCCTCTCCCTAGATAGGTATTTATATTCATATGGGAGGCCCACCTAGTAACTCGAGGTGAGGTTTAGGTATTAGTGTAGGGGGTTAGGGGCCACTTTGACATTCAAAGTGAGACATACGAACAGAACAGTGCTCTCTAGTGAAGATGTGATGACCTTTGGAGTGAGGAAACTCACCCAAAGATGAGATCTGTGCAGTGTTCTCTTCACCTAGCTTGATGTTACCCAGGTACAGAGTCCATCAAGCTAGGTGGAGAGAACATTGCACAAATCTCATCTTGGAGTGAGTTTTCTCTTCACATAGGTATTAGCGCAAATTGCAATAAACTGTCTATTACTATAAAACACACTCCTTTTGCTATCACATGCAATACTTATTGCATTTTGATAAGTCCAGGTCTAAATTTTGTACCTAAGGTAATGGAGGGTAAAGTGACTTGCCCAAGGTCACAAGGAGGACTTGAACGCTGGTCTCCTGGTTCATAACCCACTGCGCTAACCACTAGGCTATTCCACTGCTTGCTGTTTTACAGTGTGATATATCTTGGTGTGGGTCAAATGTTCCCAAGAGTTCCTGATTCTCTGCCCACCTGTCCTTTTCTCTAGATCTTCCTTTCCCTGTTGTGAACTCTGTTGTCTCAGCAGTGATTCAAGTTTTGTATAAATCTGCCTGCTGGACTGCATGCCAGTACATGTCAAATACATGCTGTTCTGTTTGCTGTAAGGAATGCAGCTAATTTCAACTACCGAATGCTTCCTGCTTTTATCATTCTCTTGATTGTCTTTCTGCTGGTGCCTCTGCACAAGTCTTTTCCCCTTCTTCTGTAACCTGCGTCTATGGTAATTACATTGCTGGTTTTCCACATTCTAGTCCTCCTGCCTCTAACATTAACCAACATACTAAATTTGGTTATTCCCCTTCAACTATGAGTTCCCTGTGTAACTTTTGGGGAATTTCTTCCTGCAACACTACCTATTATGCTATTCACCTAGAGTTTGGTTTTAAACTTCTTATGGATGTTTTCTGGAAGTGTGACACTTCTGTTTACTTATATTCCTACTGCTGCCTATGACCACAACATCTCATGTTTTTCAACATCTTTGTAACCTGTCCCACATTATGTATGCACAAGACAGTGTGAATTTGTCTGCTGACTCTTAGTTTGCTTCTCTGTTCTTGGCTTCTCACACTTTCCTGATTTTTTGCAGATTACTGTTAATTTTTCATACAGCACTTCTTTTCTCATGCAATATAAACTATAACTTAAAACTAAAACTAATCTCATGATAATGTAGCCACACCTGCAGCTCAATGACAGAGCTGAATGACTTTTATTGTAACTCAGTCTTAATGCTGCCATTTGCTAACTGATGAATGCTTATATATATGTGAGTATCACTTACATTATTAAGGATCTAGAGGGATACATGCACTGTTCTGTATACCCCCAACACAAACCAAAGGTTAGTTGCTAGACCGCACTTTTAGGCCTACTTGCCATGGCCTGTCTTCACTGACCTGTTGCCCTCTCTGGTGTTTTGATGTGATACTCTTGCCATTTGAAAGTGGCACAAGAGGGAAATGATATGTGTGCCTGAGTTTGAGACCAACATGGAGACTGTTGCCTTGGCCTTCTTGCAGTTCTGGCCATGTGAACCTTAAATGCTCTATTGACTATTGGAGAAATTCCAGGAGACATCTGGACAGCAGCTGGATCTGTCTAAAACTTGTGATGGTGGGTCATAGGATCACAAAAAAAAAAAAGCAGATGGAAAATGTCAGAATCTCACAGGTTAGAATTTTAACTACAGTGGCACCGGTGAAAATAGAGCTTGGATATCTCCCTGAGTGTGAAAAATGACAAGACAAAGGACTGAAAGATGATTGATGTGAACATCAGGCAAGTGGGCCCCAATTCGGGAGGGGGATCAGGGTAACATAGGTCTAATTCATCTTGTTTTAACATGAGAAAATATATACACGATATTCCCATATGTTCATCAATTTAGGGATTGAGACTGTCTATGTTATCTATAAAAAGAAGACTTCACTAATGTACAGAGAGAGAGAGACAGAGTAGTGCTATTCCTGAGCACTTTGCCGAGAACCGCTGTGACTCTGTACCTCCCAAGGATATGCAATAAAAAATAGATATTTGTTTCTACAAAATTTGGTATGGTATCCTTGTGTCTGTGGAGAAGTGCCATAAGCATGTTTACTACAAAACAGAAGTCAGTGCTAGTACTCCCTCACAAATATACAGACATTGGGGCCTGTGTACTGAGCATTTTTCTGATGTACATAAAGTGAGTTATTTTCAAAACTGTTTCCACATGTAAAAACTGTTTTTACTCACTGGAAACAATTTGTTAAAAAATTGCCTTCCTGATATGCAGGTAAATTTACAAGGAATGGACAGATATATTCTTGGAGGTGAGATTCAGGAGAGGTTTATACTTATATGTAGATTTGGATTTTTGAAAGTATTACAGGCATAATTTTGTATAGGTAGTTTTGTTGAGGTATTTTTTGAAACAAATATATGTGCATAACTTTGCTTCTTCAATTGGTGCAATGTAGGTGCTTATTGATCAGCTATTTTATGTGGGCTGTTACAAAATCACCTTCACAATAGGTGGAAAAGCAGTGGGTACAACAGGAACATTGTTAGCTAATAATCAACTAGTTTTCCTCTCATTGGTCAATGGAAAGCACTATTATACTCAGGTTCAGACCGCATTACTGTAAACTTTCAATAGATGCTTATACTGTAGTCAATGTTTATCTTATCAAACCACCAAGGTCAACCCAATTTCTACTCAAGATCTTTAAACTAAACAATGTCATCAACAAGGAAAACAAAACATAGCTAGACCTAGCTCAGAGGGTTAAACTGCTTTCCTCTGTGTCTGTGAATTCCCTAATTTCCAGCAAGCGGTCCCAGATGCTTTCATGTTCTTTATTTTAGTACCTGGCTAATATTTGAAATCTGTAAGTCTTTGTGGAAGAGGGGAATTAACTGTCCATGAGCCATGAATGTGCTCTTTAAGTCCATTAATAATTATATTTAGCATTTATTACTGATCTATTATTTACATGTAATCTAAATGTTGTGATCTTTATTTGGAATGACAGTGATTAAAATAACTAAATAAAATAACTGAGTAGATTAAATTTTGCTACATAGCTCAAGGACAAGGAATACATATATAACAGGTGAAATTAATGGCAAAATGACAAATTACCCCCATAGTTATTTAAAAATCACTATTTTTAAATTCATGGGTAAAGAGTTGTGTCTCAGGAAAGCTGAAGGAATGAGGTTTACCTGACAGCTTGTGTATCTCCCTTCCATTCTTCTCAGAGGTAAAAAATGTCCTCTTCTTCCAAAGTTCCCAGTTTCCCTGCACTTTCATTGAAATGTTTAAAGATTCACCTCCAACAACCTCAACCCAAGATGGTGACATATGGGAGAGTGTCTCAAGTCCCTCTACAAATCTCATATCAATGTTTGTTTCCATCTATATCCTAGTGCTTCCCTTCCCCACTTCAGGAATATGAGATTTCAGTTTCTTTCATTCTCCACATCAAAAGAAGCTTTGCTTTGCTTTTTGTGAATGTAAACCGAGGGGGTATGTGCTTGTGAGAATGTGCATGGTGGATAAGTATGACTGACGGGCCAATTCAGTAAAGTACACGGGAGAGCGGGTGAACGCACGCTCTCCCGGCATGCACACAGGCCACTCGCCTGTGTGCACGATTCTGTATTTAAATGAGACCCAGCGGTAGAAACGAGCAAAAGGAGGTGCTAGAGACACTAGTGCGTTTCTAGTGCCTCATTTTGGCCCAGAGCAGCGGCTGTCAGCGGGTTTGCAGCCAACGCTCAATTTTGCTGGCTTCAGTTCTCAAACCCGCTGACAGCCACAGGCTCGGAAACCGGACGCCGGCAACATTGAGTGTCCGGTTTTCGACACGACAGCCGAGGGCCGACTTCAAATGTTTTAAAAAATTTTTAAAAATGTTTTTATCCTTCGGGACGTCCGACTTAATATCGCATTTTCATGTTGATGGTGCTATACGGTTCGGCGGGTTGGACGTGCATTTTCAGCCCCTTACTGAATAAGGGAAAACGCGCATCCAATGGCGGGTTAACAATGCGCTCCATTGGAGCGCACTGTACTGTATTGGCCCGTGAGTGTGTTGTGAATGAATAAATGCTAATTATTTGTGTGATAGCCAATTAAGAGTGATTCCCTGTGCTCTGGATGGATGACTGAATAGAAACCTTGAATATAAGATATCCCATGCTGTGTACAACAAGCTCCATCAAGCCCAGCATCCTGTCTCCAGCAGTAGCCAGTCCAGGTCACAAGTACCCAGCAGAATTCATAATGTATATCTGTTTATTGCTATTTTTATTTTATTTATTTATTTAAAGAATTTTCTATACCGTCGTTTAGTAGTGCACCATCACAACGGTTTACATTTAGGCACGAAAAAGGTTTGATAGTTTTCTAAGTTATCCAAGTGGAGTTACTCACTCCAAGGATAGCAGTGGCTTTTTCTAGTCTACCTGGCTCATTTCTACAAATGCATGATTTTACTACTATGACCTAGACCTTTATCAGCTTGTTCTTAGATTTGCCCAATTCTTTTCTTTGGGCTTTGTAATTATTCCAAAATTCAGCTGCTGGATTGATCTCTGCCTCTTCTCCACAGGACACATTTCTCCAATCCTTGCTTGGGAGTTAAGTTCAAAGCTTACAATGCTTTTTAATTAGGATTGCACTCATCTGTGTTGAACTTTCTTTATAAAAATATACCCCTGCTCATCAACCTTATTCCTTCTCTCAGTTCTACTAGATATTCTTACCCCAAAACAAGACAGATTGACCAAAATGGAAGTTTTGGAAAAGCTGGTACAAGTTTATGGAATCAGTTACCCATGAGTATCAGAGCTGAGAAGGATCTCCTTGGCATTTGGAAACAGCTGAAAGCTCATCTTTTCTCCTAAGCCTTCCTGGGTCAGTAAGGACTAAGAACTGGCTTGGTCTGGGCACCTTGTACTAGGGATGTGAATCGTTTTAGGACGATTAAAATTATCGTCCGATAATTTTAATATCGTCTTAAACCGTTATGGAACACAATACAATAGAGATTCTAACGATTTATCGTTATAAATCGTTAGAATCGTGAGCCGGCACACTAAAACCCCCTAAAACCCACCCCCGACCCTTTAAATTAAATCCCCCACCCTCCTGAACCCCCCCCAAATGAGTTAAATAACCTGCGGGTCCAGCGGCGGTCCGGAACGGCAGCGGTCCGGAACGGGCTCCTGCTCCTGAATCTTGTTGTCTTCAGCCGGCACCATTTTCCAAAATGGCGCCGAAAAATGGCGGCGGCCATAGACGAACATGATTGGACGGCAGGAGGTCCTTCCGGACCCCCGCTGGACTTTTGGCAAGTCTCGTGGGGGTCAGGAGGCCCCCCACAAGCTGGCCAAAAGTTCCTGGAGGTCCAGCGGGGGTCAGGGAGCGATTTCCCGCCGCGAATCGTTTTCGTACGGAAAATGGCGCCGGCAGGAGATCGACTGCAGGAGGTTGTTCAGCGAGGCGCCGCTGAACGATCGAGGACACGATTCACATCCCTACCTTGTACTGTGCTTCCTGTGTTGCAGACTCTTTGTTGGTTACTAAGTTGTTTCATGTTATTGTTTATTTTCAGTGATTTCTTTAACTATTCTATTTCACTGTACATTTTATTCCCTGAAGTTTTGTCAATTAAATATTCTTTGTTCATTTCATGTGGGTCTGCTGTTATCCATAAGATACCAGGATTAGATGACTTAAAATAATAAATAAGTAAATAAACACACAAACAAACAAATAAATAAATATTTTATGGACTTTTCCTCTAAGAATATATCCAAACCTCTTTTAAACCCGTTATGCTTGTTTTGGATAATATTGAATCTGTGAAGGTGTACTGTAAAGGTGATTGTGAAAGAGTGGACATATAGGCATAACTGTGTATATGCTGAAGATTTAAGGAAAGTGAGATGAATGAGTACCGGTTTGTGCCGAGAATGAGATTATGAATCAGTGGGAAGTGTAAGTGGGCATGAATGAATTTGCGATGAGTAAGTAATAAAGGGTAAAATTTCAAAAGTAATCAGGGGCAGCCATGTGTGTATGGTTCCTGGTGCGTGCACATGGACATGTCAGTTTGACATGCGTGCATCGTCACGTGTAGGTTATAAAATCCAATACCCACATGCACATGCATGCCCAATTTTAAATATTTAAATATTTGTGGGTTCCCAAGTGCACGATGACACAATTGAACCTTCCCCAGTTCCCTCCCAGTCCGCTTCAATAAAGGACCCCTAATCCCCTAACTAATCTAATTTTTTTTGGTTTTTAAACTTATTTTCTCCCAAGAGCTGAAGTAAATTCCACGTGCCAGCCAGCTGCCGGCTCATTTCACCGGACAGCCCCTGTCCCCGCCCTGCCCCTTTTCAAAAACCCAGCACTTCCACACATACCGGGAGATACATGCATGGCCAGGCTGCTCTGAAAATGCATCCACATGTGTATCTCCCAGTATTTGTGCATTTTAGGCATTTAAAATTGCCCCAAAAATGAGTAAGAGAGCAATTGTCCTCTTAGCATGTGAGACATATTTAGTGTGTTTTGGGAGAATATACTTTTTAATTAATATTTTATATTTCTATATTGCTATTCCTATTTTTAGCTGATGTAGTTTTATTACATTTTCAGGTATGGAAAGTTCATACCCCAAATATCTTACAATCTGTGGATACCTGAGGCATCAAGAGACAAAATGACTTGCCCAAAATCAAAACAATGGCCAACGGAGAAGAGGGATTTGAACTCTGGTTTCCTGGTTCACAGACCATTCTCTAACCTTGGAGGATCATAGAGGAGTGAGCGAGCTTGATAATCATTTCTCTGCCATGTGTTTTCCTACATCCTCATTTGGGTAAACTGAGCACATTCAATTTAGGAAAAAAAAGTTTGATTCATTTCCAGGGAGTTAGAAGAGAAATTTCAGTGGAAAGCTAAATCATTGGATTATTCTTCTTTTAACTTAGGCGGCTCATAAATCATTGGATTAGTGTTCTTTTAGCTTTTGTGGCCAAATAAATATTTAACATAGGCAGATTGTTTAAAAAATAAAAGTAAACCCACCCCTAGCTCATCCCTTAATTTATAGGCAGGTGCCCCTTTATCAAAAAAAAAAAAAATCAACAAAAACTTTATTGAGAATTCGATCAGACCCCGGTAGGCCACTTCCAGACACATAGTGAATTCATTAATACATTTAAAGGACGTTAGACACATTCCTACTCCCATAGCAACCTAAACCTTAACTAGGAACTGATCAAAATTGAGATGAAGGCAGCAGTCCAGCAGCAAGAGGGGGGCTTCCCAGTCTTTTGCATCGAGTGTCACATGTATGATTTTTTACCCACCGGTGAGAAGTTGTACATGTGCATGCGATGCAAAGAGCTCCTGGCTCTCAGAGAATGAGTCCGATCTCTGGAGGCTAGAGTGGCAGACCTGGAGGAGCTGAGGCAGACAGAGAGGTATATAGATGAGACCTTCAGGGACATAGTAGTCAAGTCCCAACTTCAGACTGGCAGCCCTGGTGCTGCCTTGGAAGAAGAAGGTCTCATGATGGGAGAGCACCAACCAGGTGCAGCAGGAAAGGATCCTGTAGCAAGGACCTGCTCTCCAGGTGATGCTTTGTCCTTTTGAACTGAGGATATCTCCCCAAGGCCTACTGCCCAGGAGAGAAGGGTTAGGTCAGCCGTCATAGTTGGTGATTCAATTATTAGGAATGTAGATAGCTGGGTGGCTGGTGGGCGTGAGGATCGCCTGGTAACATGCCTACCTGGTGCGAAGGTGGCGGGCCTCACGCATCACCTAGATAGGATTTTAGACAATGCTGGGGATGAGCCGGCTATCGTGGTACATGTGGGCACCAACTACATAGGAAAATGTGGGAGGGAGGTTCTGGAAGCCAAATTTAGGCTCTTAGGTAGAAAGCTTAAATCCAGAACCTCAAGGGTAGCATTCTCTGAAATGCTCCCTGTTCCACACGCAGGTCACCAGAGGCAGGCAGAGCTCCGGAGTCTCAATGCGTGGATGAGACGATGGTGCAAGGAATAGGGATTCAGTTTTGTTAAGAACTGGGGAACTTTTTGGGGAAGGGGGAGACTCTTCCGAAGGGATGGGCTCCACCTTAACCAGGGTGGAACCAGACTGCTGGCGCTAACCTTTAAAAAGGAGATAGAGCAGCTTTTAAACTAGAACAAAGGGGAAAGCCGACAGTTGCTCAGTAGCGCATGGTTCGGAGAGAGGTATCTTTAAAGGATACTAATGATGTATTAGAATTAGGGCATCCCTACAGTGAGGTTCCAATAATTAGAAAAGTAGTCCAAGTTCCTGTAACTAAAAACTCACCTGAGCTAAAAAATTCTAACTTATCCCTATCAATTAAAAAGCAGAATGAAAACACAAACAAAAAACAAACTTTGAAATGTTTGTATGCTAATGCCAGAAGTCTAAGAAGTAAGATGGGAGAATTAGAATGTATAGGAGTGAATGATGACATAGACTTAATTGGCATCTCAGAGACATGGTGGAAAGAGGATAACCAATGGGACAGTGCTATACTGGGGTACAAATTATATCGCAATGACAGAGAGGAGCACTCGGGAGGAGGTGTGGCGCTTTATGTCCAGGATGGCATAGAGTCCAACAGGATAAACATCCTGCACGAGACTAAATACAAAATTGAATCTTTATGGGTAGAAATCCCTTGTGTGTCGGGGAAGACTATAGTGGTAGGGGTATTCTACCGTCCACCTGGTAAAGATGGTGAGATGGACAGTGAAATGCTAAGAGAAATTAAGGAAGCTAACCAAATTGGTAGTGCAGTAATAATGGGAGACTTCAATTACCCCAATATTGACTTGGTAAATCTATCATTGGGTCACGCTAGAGAGATAACATTCCTGGATGGAATAAATGATAGCTTTATGGAGCAATTGGTTCAGGAACCGAAGAGAGAAGGAGCAATTTTAGATCTAATTCTCAGTGGAGCACAGAACTTGGTGAGAGAGGTAACGGTGGTGGGGCCACTTGGCAATAGTGATCATTTGATCAAATGTGATTTAATGACTGGAAGAGGAACAGTGTGCAAATCCAAGGCTCTCGTGCTAAACTTTCAAAAGGGAAACTTTGATAATATGAGAAAAATTGTTAGAAAAAAACTGAAAGGAGCAGCTACAAAAGTAAAAAATGTCCAAGAGGCATAGTCATTGTTAAAAAAATACCATTCTAGAAGCACAGTCCAGATGTATTCCACACATTAAGAAAGGTGGAAAGAAGGCAAAACAATTACCGGCATGGTTAAAAGGGGAGGTGAAAGAAGCTTTTTTAGCAAAAAGATCTTCATTCAAAAATTGGAAGAAGGATCCAACAGAAGAAAATAGGATAAAGCATAAACATTGGCAAATTAAAAGTAAGACATTGATAAGACAGGCTAAGAAAGAATTTGAAAAGAAGTTGGCTGTAGAGGCAAAAACTCACAGTAAAAACATTTTTAAATATATCTGAAGCAGAAAGCCTGTGAGGGAGTCAGTTGGACCGTTAGATGATTGAGGGGTTAAAGGGGCACTTAGAGAAGATAAGGCCATCGCGGAAAGATTAAATGATTTCTTTGCTTCGGTGTTTACTGAAGAGGATAGTGGGGAGGTACCCATAATGGAGAAGATTTTCATGGGTAATGATTCAGATGGACTAAATCAAATCACAGTGAACCTAGAAGATGTGGTAGGCCTCATTGACAAACTGAAGAGTAGTAAATCATCCGGACCGGATGGTATACACCCCAGAGTTCTGAAGGAACTAAAAAATGAAATTTCAGACCTATTAGTAAAAATTTGTAACTTATCATTAAAATCATCCATTGTACCTGGAGACTGGAGGATAGCAAATGTAACCCCAATATTTAAAAAGGGCTCCGGGGCGATCCGGAAAACTACGGACCGGTTAGCCTGACTTCGGTGCCACGAAAAATAGTAGAAAGTGTTCTAAACATCAAAATCACAGAACATATAGAAAGACATGGTTTAATGGAACAAAGTCAGCATGGCTTTACCCAGGGCAAGTCTTGCCTCACAAATCTGCTTCACCTTTTTGAAGGAGTTAATAAACATGTGGATAAAGGTGAACCGGTAGATATAGTATACTTGGATTTTCAGAAGGCGTTTGACAAAGTTCCTCATGAGAGGCTTCTAGGAAAAGTAAAAAGTCATGGGATAGGTGGTGATGTCCTTTCGTGGATTGCAAACTGGCTAAAAGACAGGAAACAGAGAGTAGGATTAAATGGACAATTTTCTCAGTGGAAGGGAGTGGACAGTGGCGAGCCTCAGGGATCTGTATTGGGACCTTTACTTTTCAATATATTTATAAATGATCTGGAAAGAAATACGACGAGTGAGATAATCAAATTTGCAGATGACACAAAATTGTTCAGAGTAGTTAAATCACAAGCAGATTGTGATAAATTGCAGGAAGACCTTGTGAGACTGGAAAATTGGGCATCCAAATGGCAGATGAAATTTAATGTGGATAAGTGCAAGATGCATATAGGGAAATATAACCCATGCTATAATTACACAATGTTGGGTTCCATATTAGGTGCTACAACCCAAGAAAGAGATCTAGGTGTCATAGTGGATAACACATTGAAATCGTCGGTTCAGTGTGCTGCGGCAATCAAAAAAGCAAACAGAATGTTGGGAATTATTAGAAAGGGAATGGTGAATAAAACGGAAAATGTCATAATGCCTCTGTATCGCTCCATGGTGAGACCGCACCTTGAATACTGTGTACAATTCCGGTCGCCACATCTCGAAAAAGATATAATTGTGATGGAGAAGGTACAGAGAAGGGCTACCAAAATGATAAGGGGAATGGAACAACTCCCCTATGAGGAAAGACTAAAGAGGTTAGGACTTTTCAGCTTGGAGAAGAGACGACTGAGGGGGGATATGATAGAGGTGTTTAAAATCATGAGAGGTCTAGAACGGGTAAGATGTGAATCGGTTATTTACTCTTTCGGATAGTAGAAAGACTAGGGGGCACTCCATGAAGTTACCATGGGGCACATTTAAAACTAATCGGAGAAAGTTCTTTTTTACTCAACGCACAATTAAACTCTGGAATTTGTTGCCAGAGGATGTGGTTAGTGCAGTTAGTATAGCTGTGTTTAAAAAAGGATTGGATAAGTTCTTGGAAGAGAAGTCCATTACCTGCTATTAAGTAGAGATGTGAATCGTGTCCTCGATCGTCTTAACGATCGATTTCGGCTGGGAGGGGGAGGGAATCGTATCGTCGCCGTTTGGGTGTTTAGAGTATCGTGAAAATCGTTAAAATCGTGAACCGGCACACTAAAACCCCCTAAAACCCACCGTCGACTCTTTAAATTAAATCCCCCACCCTTCCGAACCCCCCCCCCCAATGCCTTAAATTACCTGGGGGTTCAGCAGCGGTCCGTAGCTAAATCGGGGGAAAGGGGGAGGGCAGGAAAACCGGCACACTAAAACACCCTAAAACCCGCCCCCGACCCTTTAAATTAAATCCCCCACCCTCCCGAACCCCCCCCCCCAATGCCTTAAATTACCTGGGGGTCCAGCGGCAGTCCGTAGCTAAATCGGGGGAAGGGGGAGGGCAGGAAAACCGGCACACTAATACACCCTAAAACCCGCCCCCGACCCTATAAATTAAATCCCCCCCCCCCCACCCCCCCCCCCCCCCAAATGCCTTAAATTACCTGGGGGTCCAGCGGCGGTCCGGAACGGTCTCCTGCAATTGAATCGTGTTATCTTCAGCCGGCGCCATTCTGCGCCGCCATTTTGGAAAATGGCGGCGCAAAATGGCAGCGGCCATAGACCAACACGATTCAACTGCAGGAGGTCGTTCCGGACCCCCGCTGGACTTTTGGCAAGTCTTGTGGGGGTCAGGAGGCCCCCCCAACTGGCCAAAAGTCCCTGGGGGTCCAGCAGGGGTCCGGGAGCGATTTCCTGCCGCGAATCGTTTTCCGTACGGAAAATGGCGCCGGCAGGAGATCGACTGCAGGAGGTCGTTCAGTGGCGGTCCGGAACGGTCTCCTGCAATTGAATCGTGTTGTCTTCAGCCGGCGCCATTCTGCGCCGCCATTTTTCAAAATGGCGGCGCAAAATGGCGGCGGCCATAGACCAACACGATTCGACTGCAGGAGGTCATTCCGGACCCCCGCTGGACTTTTGGCAAGTCTTGTGGGGGTCAGGAGGCCCCCCCAAGCTGGCCAAAAGTCCCTGGGGGTCCAGCGGGGGTCCGGGAGCGATTTCCTGCCGCGAATCATTTTCCGTATGGAAAATGGCGCCGGCAGGAGATCGGCTTGCAGGAGGTCGTTCAGCCGGGGTCCCGGCTGAACGACCTCCTGCAGTCGATCTCCTGCCGGCGCCATTTTCCAAACGGAAAACATTTTGCGGCAGGAAATCGCTCCCGGACCCCCGCTGGACCCCTAGGGACTTTTGGCCAGCTTGGGGGGTCTCCTGACCCCCACAAGACTTGCCAAAAGTCCAGCAGGGGTCCGGAACGACCTCCTGCTGTCGAATCGTGTTGGTCTATGGCCGCCGCCATTTTGCACCGCCATTTTGCAAAATGGCGGCGCAGAATGGCGCCGGCTGAAGACAACACGATTCAATTGCAGGAGACCGTTCCGGACCGCCGCTGGACCCCCAGGTAATTTAAGGCATTTGGGGGGCTTCGGGAGGGTGGGGGATTTAATTTAAAGGGTCGGGGGTGGGTTTTAGGGTGTTTTAGTGTTCCGGTTTTCCTGCCCTCCCCCTTCCCCCAATTTACGTTTTTTTTGACGATAAATCGGGGGAATTGGTATTGTATCGTGGCCCTAACGATTTTTGACGATTTAAAATATATCGGCCGATATTTTAAATCGTCAAAAAACGATTCACATCCCTACTATTAAGTTCACCTAGAGAATGGCCACTGCCATTAGCAATGGTAACATGGAATAGACTTAGTTTTTGGGTACTTGCCAGGTTCTTGTGGCCTGAATTGACCACTGTTGGAAGCAGGATGCTGGGCTTGATGGACCCTTGGTCTGACCCAGTATGGCATTTTCTTATGTTCTTATGTTCTTAATAGCTTCCTAATTCTAAGGCAATAGGAAACCTAGGAGAAATGCAGACACATACGTTCTACACACAATTGAGCCGCTCCATGAGAAAAGTCAGGTACTGAAAATGAATATCTGGAAGATAGCATCTAACGTCTTAATACATATCATACTCTTTTCTCGATTATATATATTTATTTTCTCTTAGCCCCATTACCCCTCCCTTGTTTTATGTAATTTCCATCTGCAGTTTGATGTAAACCAATATGATGTTCTCAGCCACTAATATAGAAAAGCGACTAAATAAATAAAATAAAATAAATAATAATCTTTATTCTTAGATCACCACATACTTTTTAAACTAATATACATTTTATCTGGACAATACTCTTATAATATAGTTTCTACTAAATAAAAATATTAACTGGAAAGAATTTTAGTGGCGGAATGCATGTGTTTGAATGGTTTTAATGTCAACTGAATGAGTGCAATTCTTAATTAGTGATAGTTTTCTAAATAAAAACATTTTCCAATATGTATTTCAGTTTGGTTTCTTTCTATCACAGCAGATTATGAACAGTGAATCAATGGGGAAGGAGAATAAGACATCAGTCACAGGATTCATTCTTCTGGGTTTCTCCAGACATTCTCACCAGCAGTTCCTCATTTCTGTTATGGTTTTTCCAGCCTTCTTTCTCTCTATTCTGGGAAACCTTGGGTTTTTAATATTAATGTTCTCCGACCATCATCTCCACAAACCCATGTACTTCTTCCTCGGTAACCTGTCTTTCTTAGATCTCTGTAACACCACAGTCACTCTCTCTACATTGCTGCAAAGTCTAATGAAAGAGAAAGCATTAATTTCCTTAACCTTATGTATGACACAGCTTTACTTTTTCATGATTTTCATAAGTACAGAATTCCTCCTTCTCACAGCCATGGCCTATGATCGCTATGTGGCAATCTGCAAACCCTTACATTATGCAGTCATGATGAGCAAATTGATCTGTATCTCATTGGTGGCTGCTTCATGGTTAACTGGCTGTCTGAGTTCTATTACTTTTGAATTTTTTATGTCTCAGTTCTCTTACTGTGGTTCCAATGAGATTAACCATTTCTTCTGTGACCCCAATGCATTGATTGAACTCTCCTGCAGTAATATCCACAATCTTGAAATGTCTATAATTATTGAAGGGGTATTTTTGGCCCTCAGCTCCTTTATACTTACTCTATCAACCTATGTCTTTATCATCAAAATCATCCTGAAAATCCACTCTTCAGAAGGGAGAAGCAAGGCCTTCTCCACCTGCTCCTCCCACCTCACAGTCGTTATTCTATTCTATGGGACTCTTATAACTACCTACATGAAGCCAAGCTCAATGCATTCACCAGACTTAGAAAAACTGTTTTTCTTGCTATATACAGCTTTAATTCCAATGCTGAACCCCATTATTTAAAGCCTGAGAAATCAAGAAGTAAAAAATGCCCTCAAAAAAGTTAGAGGTAGAAAACAATACAGCATGGGTGGCCAACTCCAATCCTCAATAATCACAAACAGACCTTGATTTCAGGATATCCAAAATAATATGAATAAGATAGATTTCCATACAATGAAAGCAGTGCATGCAAATCTTTCTCATGCATATTCATTGAAGGTTTCATAAAATCATAGTTGTGTTAAGCTCTTGGCCACCCCTACAGTAAAGAAAGAAAAGTAGTCACCATTATTGTCAGAAACTCCACCCTCAAAAACTAAATTTAAGGGTAGTGGGACACCTTTTTGCTTGGTGGGGGGCAACCAAGCTCTGACTTTAGCTCCACCCCAATTCTACCCCATGGTCATATTCTTACTTTATGTTTGGTGGCACAGAGAGGTCCCATGGACTGATCATTTTGTGATATATTTTACTTTTAAACTTTTAGGAAGTTTGGAGGGAAAATATCAAAAATAGGATTGTACACAATCTTCTTGTAATGGGGGAAAGATAGATTCTGAAAAATTATATGAAAGGGGGGATGAGTGTGAAGATATTTGTTGGAGAAAAGTGAGTGTGGGGAATGTTAAGAGTTTGAGTAGTGATTGCTTTGAATTAATGGAACAGTCTATGAAAATAGAAGGGGTGGAATTTGAAAAAAGTGAGAACAAATAGGAAAAGCATTTTTTCCTTGGTTTACATTTGAGGTAGCTGAGCTTAAAAGAAGTTGCCATTGCCTGGAGAAATGATTTATTTATTTATTTATTTAACACTTTTTTATACCGACCTGCATAGTAATAACCATATCGGATCGGTTTACATAGAACAAGGGAATAACAAGAGCAATAAATAAAGTAAAAACCAATAGAGGAGAATAAGGCAAAGTTACATTTAACAAGGAGTAAAAACTTGGAAGCTTAAAAAGCTGGAAGAAAGGTAAGGCAAGTAGTTGTAGCATAATACGAAAAGAATGATGGCATAAAGCTTTGAGCTTAGAATATAGGAATAACTGGAGAAAGATGAATTCATATTATTTAAAGAAGTTGTGTTAGCAAAGGTGAAATATTATATGAGTTGAGTGGCTTCGGTGGAATATAATCCAAGAGCACTCTATGGTCATATCACTGGCAGGGTCTAGATCTAAAAATAAAGTAATTTTTTCATGAGGTTTCCTGATCATGACACTTTGTAAAATATTTTAAGTAAAAATGGATCTATTAATGAAGGAACTGGAAGAAGTTAGGGGGGATACTGTGAAGGATGATATTGAGAATGCTCTCCAAGGTGAGATTAATTCCTTTATGGAGAATTTTGAATTGCTGTCTTTATTGGAAATGAAGCAGTTGATTGCTCAGGTTAAACCATCCTATTTTTGTATAGATGCTTGTTCATAATTGATGAGTAAATGCTGTTTGGACAAAGTTATCTCCTTTCTTAAAATGCTGATCAATGCATTTTTTTGAAGCTGGGTGCTGTCCCAACATTATGTAAATCACCTGTATATCTCCTGAATTGAAGAATGAAAACTTGGATCCCAGATTATGTAGCAGTTATAGACCAGTGTCAAATCTTTCTTTTGTTTCTAAGTTTTAGAAAAAAGTCTCACAAAACTAATTTCTAATTATTTGGAAGGGGCAGAAATTCTGGATCCAGCACAGGCTGAATTCAGACATGGATGTAGCCCAGAGTCTTTCTTAGTTTCTTTGATGGGTAATGCCCTTCCATTTATAGATACGGGTGAATGAACATTGCTAGTGTTATAATTTTTAAGTGCTTTTGATCTGGTTGATCATCAACTATTGCTACATCACTGTAAAGCTATGGGAATAGGTTTTGAAATGGATGAAGAGGTTTTTTGTTTTTTGGGTTTTTTTGGATGGGAGTAAGCAAATGGTGTTGTTTCAAGGGAAGTTTTCTAGTTTTGTTGATGTTAACTATAGGGTTCTGCAGGGGTCTTCCCTCTCAACATACTTATTCAATGTTTTCTTGATCAAGGTTGGAGATATTAGAGATATTAGTTGTGAGCTGGTTTCTTGCCATATATTTATGAAGAGGATGTGCAAATTCTGGTCGCTTTGGGAGGGAATCAAGATGAATGTTATCAGAAATTAGGAAACTGTTTACATTCTTGGAAAATCTGGTTAAAATCAGAATAAATTAAATACCAGGAAAACAAAAGTTATGTTTTAAGGAAAGGGAGAGGTGGAAGCTCTTTTGAAATTGATGGGTGTGGAAATTCTGCCAAAGAAAGAGGTGAGATCTTTAGGAGTACAGATGGATTCAACACTGAGTAAGGAGAAACATGTTTATCCAAATTTTAATAGGCCCGAGTGCATACAACATGGAGGTTATGTATGTGGCGGGGCCTTGCGCACACCACATGCATTTTTGGAAGGGCCTGTTATGCACTGAAGTGCTGGGCCTCTCAAAAGGGGCTGGCTGGGCGTAGGGTCTGGGCAGAGAGGACAGGGGCGAGGGTGGGCTGGGATAGCGTCATTGGATGCTGTCCCAGAGAAGCATGCGCCAGTAGCCGACCCGTGCACAGAAGATGCTTCTGATCCAGAGGAGCAGTAAGTATTGAAATAAAAAAAATTGGGGTAGCTAGGTAGGGGTTAGTGGTCAGGGTGGAGAGGGGAAAGGGGAGAAAGGTTAGATGGGGGTAGGGAACTGGAAAAAAGGCAGAGCGCATTGCTGCGTATAATTTGAAAATTTCCCCACTGTGTGCGTGAGTCACAGGCTATCCGTACATGCAGACATCATATTTTATAACATGTGCACGTTACCGCGCACATGTTATAAAATCAGCATGTCCATGTGCATGTGCTGGAAATCACACACACATGGACGTGCGCGCGGGTCTTAAAATTGACCCCGTTATGTATTTAGTGAGAAATAGTTATATGAGGATCAAGATGCCTAAGCAAATTAAACCTTTCTTGGATTATTTTGTTTTAAGATCTGTGATTTATTCCTTGGTTCTCTTGTATCTTGATTATTGTAACACTTTATTTTTGGGACTTCCAGGAAATTGAATACAGAACACAGCAGCCCATATTGTCACCAGAAGTACTAGAAGAACTCCAGCCAGCCCATTGTTGCTAAATCTTCATTGGCTTCCAGTGAATGCCAGATGTACATTTAAAAATCCTTCTCTGTCATTTAAATCATGAAGGGGAATAGGTGCAAAGCAGTTGGAGTATCATCTGAGTTGGTATAGACCTAACAGAAATTTGAGATCAGTGAAGGGACAACAGTGGTCCTCATTTAATGAGATATCAGAACTGGAAGTAGAATCCATACAAAAAAAATTAAACCCTGCTCCTCATATAATAGACTCACTACCAACATTTGACATAAAAAAAGCAGCTAGCATCATCTCTCCAATACTAGCTAAGATTATAAACCTTTCCTTAGAAGAAGGAATAATGTCAGATATATTGAAAGGGGCAATTATAAAACCAATCATAAAAAAAAAACAGTGACCCCCCCTCATCCTAAGCAACTACCGCCCAGTCTCAAATCTCCCTTTTATTGCTAAACTAATAGAAAAAACTGTACAGCAACAAATAGCTGAACACTTAGAAAATAATAATATACAATAGCCATAACATGGATTTCATAAACACTACAGCACAGAAACTCTGCTGCTCTCACTAACAGACAATATTCGAAGAGGTTTTGACAGCGGTAAACATTATATTCTAATAATGCTAGACCTATCATCGGCCTTTGACACTGTAAATCATAAAATTCCTCTTAAAAGACTAGAAGAAATTGGGCTACCCGGCACAACATTAAACTGGTTCAGCTCATATCTAAACAACAGATTCTTTCAAGAAAAATGTAACCTGGAAACAGGAGTACTGCAAGGATCAGCCTTGTCCGCAACTCTATTTAACATATACATGCTGCCTTTATGCCATCTACTAGCAGGCCTGGGCATCATACACTTTATATATGCAGACGACATTCAACTAATCCTACCATTTGAAGACACTATAGAGAAAATGTAAAACCTAGCTAACATGTACCTGGAACTTCTTATTAACATTGAAAAAACAGAATTTCTACACTTAGAACGGAAAAATATAGAGGTCATTCAATCACCAATAACACTCAAAAACAATAAAAAAAATAGAGCTAGCTGTAAGAGTACGGAACCTAGGAGTAATAATGGACCCAGAAATCAATCTAAAACAGCACTTATCACTAAAGGTAAAAGAAGGATACGCAAAACTCATGATTCTCAGGAAACTAAAACCCCTACTAAGACCAGTAAACTTTAGGACAGTGCTCCAGGCACTAATTTTCTCAAGCATGGACTACTGTAATGCACTGGTACTAGGACTTCTGAATATAACATTAAGACCACTTCAAATTCTACAAATCACAGCAGCATGAATACTAACTGGTAAAAGAAGGAGGGACCACATCATGGAAACTCTGGCACAATTACACTGGTTACCCATAGAACGCAAAATACAGTACAAAGCCCTGTGTACAATACATAAACTAATACACGATGAAAAAGCAGACTGGCTGAACACAGCATTATGGGTACAATTCCCACATAGAAATCTAAGATCAGCTAACAAAGCACTCTTAACAATTCCCTCAGTAAGAACAGCAAGACTAACCCAAGTAAGAGAGAGGGCTCTATCCTTATCTGGTCCTACTCTCTGGAACACTATGACACTAGAGATCAGATTACAAAGAGACCTCAAAACCTTTAAAAAGACTTTAAAAACCTGGCTTTTTAAACAAGCATTCTACAAAAAGAGCGGAGAATAGGAAGTATGCAGGCACAGGCAGAAGAACACCAAGCACACAGTAATGTTCTCAACACATGCATTACAAAAGGATTTTTGTATCTCACAATTAATTTAATAGTATTACACAGAACATGAAAATTATACCTAAGAACATAAGAATATGCCATACTGGGTCAGACCAAGGGTCCATCAAGCCCAGCATCCTGTTACCAACAGTGGCCAATCCAGGCCATAAGAACCTGGCAAGTACCCCAAAACTAAGTCTATTCCATGTTACCGTTGCTAATGGCAGTGGCTATTCTCTAGGTGAACTTAATAGCAGGTAATGGACTTCTCCTCCAAGAACTTATCCAATCCTTTTTTAAACACAGCTATACTAACTGCACTAACCACTAGGGATGTGAATCGTTTTCCATATCGTCTTAACGATAGAAATCGTGTGGCAGGGCAAGAAAATCGTCTTAGGCACGATTTTTTAGTTAAAAAATCGTTAAAAATCGTTTTTTCCGATTAGTGCGCACTAACTGGAGTTAGTGCGCACTAACTGAAAATGATACAATTTGACACTTTTCAGGTCAGTTAAGGTCAGTTTAGGAATGAATATGTATTCCTATTGGCTGCCCTCTTATTTATTCATGTTACCAAGTTTCCTACTGACAGTATATGGGGGATGGGAAATGGAAACAGTTGGTAGCTTGACAAAACAAGTAATGTGATCAGTCAATGTGACTAGAACTTGTGCCCTAACCCTGATACCAGGGGTATTGTGATCTTCCTGCACACAGTGCCCTATCCCTATTAATACCAGGAGTGTTGTGATCTTCCTGCACACAGTGCCCTATCCCTAATACCAGGGGTGTTGTGATCTTCCTGCACACAGTGCCCTATTCCTGATACTGGGGGTGTTGTGATCTTCCTGCACACAGTGCCCTATTCCTGATACCGGGGGTGTTGTGATCTTCTTGCACACATCCCGATATCAGGGATAGGGCACTGCATGCAGGAAGATCACAACACTCCTGGTATTAATAGGGATAGGGCACTGCATGCAGGAAGATCACAACACCCCTGGTATCAGGGATAGGGCACTGTGTGCAGGAAGATCACAATACCCCGGAGGAGTGAGGGTCAGGCAGCTCCCCCCTGTCTGTGAAGCCAGCCTCTCACTAGTAATGCAGGGAGGGAGCTGTCTCAGACTTCACCATCCTCCCCCCCCCCTTACCCACACACCATTCACTAGCTGGGACATGGGGGAAGTCAGGAGTGAGGGTCAGGCAGCTCCCCCCTGTCTGTGAAGCCAGCCTCTCACTAGTAATGCAGGGAGGGAGCTGTCTCAGACTTCACCATCCACCCCCCCCCTCACCCACACACCATTCACTAGCTGGGACATGGGGGAAGTCAGGAGTGAGGGACAGGCAGCTCCCCCCTGTCTGTGAAGCCAGCCTCTCACTAGTAATGCAGGGAGGGAGCTGTCTCAGACTTCACCATCCTCCCCCCCCCTCACCCACACACCATTCACTAGCTGGGACATGGGGGAAGTCAGGAGTGAGGGTCAGGCAGCTCCCCCCTGTCTGTGAAGCCAGCCTCTCACTAGTAATGCAGGGAGGGAGCTGTCTCAGACTTCACCATCCTCCCCCCCCCCTCACCCACACACCATTCACTAGCTGGGACATGGGGGAAGTCAGGAGTGAGGGTCAGGCAGCTCCCCCCTGTCTGTGAAGCCAGCCTCTCACTAGTAATGCAGGGAGGGAGCTGTCTCAGACTTCACCCTCCCCCCCCCCCCTCACCCACACACCATTCACTAGCTGGGACATGGGGGAAGTCAGGAGTGAGGGTCAGGCAGCTCCCCCCTGTCTGTGAAGCCAGCCTCTCACTAGTAATGCAGGGAGGGAGCTGTCTCAGACTTCACCATCCTCCCCCCCCCCCCTCACCCACACACCATTCACTAGCTGGGACATGGGGGAAGTCAGGAGTGAGGGTCAGGCAGCTCCCCCCTGTCTGTGAAGCCAGCCTCTCACTAGTAATGCAGGGAGGGAGCTGTCTCAGACTTCACCATCCTCCCCCCCCCCTCACCCACACACCATTCACTAGCTGGGACATGGGGGAAGTCAGGAGTGAGGGTCAGGCAGCTCCCCCCTGTCTGTGAAGCCAGCCTCTCACTAGTAATGCAGGGAGGGAGCTGTCTCAGACTTCACCATCCTCCCCCCCCCCCCTCACCCACACACCATTCACTAGCTGGGACATGGGGGAAGTCAGGAGTGAGGGTCAGGCAGCTCCCCCCTGTCTGTGAAGCCAGCCTCTCACTAGTAATGCAGGGAGGGAGCTGTCTCAGACTGGTATCAGGGTTAGGGCACTGTGTGCAGGAAGATCACAACACTCCTGGTATTAATAGGGATCGGGCACTGTAAGAGATGACTGTAGTAGATTGAATAAAGATCTGATGTTTCTGCTCTGCTCACACCAAACAAAAACAACACACAAGCAGAGAAGCCCTTCTTACAAAGCTGAGCTAGTGAGTTAAGTAGGAGGAAAAGTAAACATACTGGTGCCAGTGTGGCTACTTAAAAAATACACTTACCAACAATCAATTACATATATTTGAACTGTGTACAGTTCCAGCCAGGACCACCTTTCTAAAATGCACAGTGATTGGCAAATTCAACATGCACTAGCATTTCAGGTGCCTGCTAACAAAAATAATAAACAAACAAGTTCTAGTCACGTGAGTGCTGATCATTACATTACTTTTTTTGTCAAGCTTCCAACTGTTTCCATTTCACATCCCCCCAACCATATTGGTAACATCAATAGATAAGAGCACAGCCAGCCAATAGGAATACATACATACATATTCATTCCTAAGTGACCTTTACTGACCTGGGAAGTGTGAACACTTTGTTTTATTTTCTGTTGGTGTTCGTTAGTTTCCAGTTCCATTTCCCATCCCCCCAACCATCACCTCAGTGGTAACCTTGATAACATCAATAGATAAGAGGGCAGCCAGCCAATAGGAACACATATTCATTCCTAACTGACCTTCAGTGACCTGGAAAGTGTTTATTTGTATCATTTTCAGTTAGTGCGCACTAAATCGAGTTAGTGCGCACTAACGGGGAGTTAGTGCGCACTAACTCGAGTTAGTGCGCACTAACACGATTTAACGATTTTTAACGATAAATCGTTAGAATTTCTATTGTATCGTGTTCTATAACGATTTAAGATGATATAAACATTATCGGACGATAATTTTAATCGTTGAAAAACGATTCACATCCCTACTAACCACATCCTCTGGCAACAAATTCCAGAGTTTAATTGTGCGTTGAGTAAAAAAGAACTTTCTCCGATTAGTTTTAAAAATGCCACATGCTATCTTGGAGTGCCCCCTAGTCTTTCTATTATCCGAAAGAGTAAATAACCTATTCACATCTACCCATTCTAGACCTCTCATGATTTTAAATACCTCTATTATGTCCCCCCTCAGCCGTCTCTTCTCCAAGCTGAAAAGTCCTAACCTCTTTAGTCTTTCCTCATAGGGGAGCTGTTCCATTCCCCTTATCATTTTGGTAGCCCTTCTCTGTACCTTATCCATCGCAATTATATCTTTTTTGAGATGTATATATGGTCAAATCTAACTCACCCTTCAAACAAGTTTTTAATTAGACATGATGTAACCGAATGCTTTGGCACTTGTTAGAATGTACCATTGTACACATTCACCTACTGAATTTATGTGTAAACCGTTGTGATGGTATATAACTAAATGACGGTATAGAAAAGATTTTAAATAAATAAATAAATAAATAGATAAATACATAAATTTTAATGGGCCAAGCAGTGAAAGCATTTCATCATTCTCACTTGAATGCTAGATCCTTTTCAGCAATGTTTCCACAGCTGTGGAATAGTCTTCCATTGAGTTTAAGAGGGGAATTTGTTAAAATTCTGGAAGGCATTAAAAACTTGCCTCGTGATTGAGATTACAGAATAAGGATAAATTGATATGCATTTTAAGTTATGATTATTGCTGAGATATATTTAAATTATGTTTGAAATATGTTGTACATCACTTAGGAAGATTTTATCTGTTAAGTGACCGAAAAATGCTTTTAAATAAATAACTAAATGTTTATAGTTAATGTCATTCTTTCTTAGGTGCATTCTTTGCATAAATCAAAGATAAGAATTATTCATTCCCAGACCTATCAATAAAATATTTGATGCTACAAAACTGCTAGGGCCTCCTTTCTATATGGCGGCAGGGATGGTCTATCCCTAAGATATAAGGATGAACTAAGGCCTGGTGGTGCACCCCATTCCAATGCCTATTCAGTGTTGCCAACACTTACTTGAAGAAAGTCACTGGATCCACTGTGAAAAATCTTCAGCTTGGGTAAAACATTTTGTGAGCCTAATTATGATGGAGAAAGAGGGGTGGCTCATAGTCATACATACTCTCTTGCTGTCTCAGAAACTGACACACCCATGGTCACATTTTCTCAGTTCACAGATTTTCTGAGATACGCTCAGACACTGATACACACTCTCACGCTCTCTCAGACCCAGACAGTTTCTCAAACACTCTGATATATACACACACTGTCTCAGGAACATACATGCATGCTTCGGATGCTGCTCATGTGCTCACTTAAAGTGAATCAGTAGATTTGCATGCAGGTAGAACGTGTGCATGTCCACCTGATTTTATAAGTTGCCCACATGCACAAGTCCCAATTTGCATATCTCGCATCGAGGAAAAAATGAAGCTTGGATATTTCATATGCTCAATAGTTTTCATGACCTTCATAATATGGGCCATGTTCCCTAGATCTTTCTTAGGTGCCAATATTAATGTTTCTCGTACTATAGAAAACTGGTGGTATTTGTACTCTAGTTCATCCTTTGTGTTCCCATAGTTTACAGGGGCACTGTAGGGTACAAAGTCAACATAGGTTGATAGAACATCAGAGATAAGTAGATAAGTAGATTTGGACTTGTGTAGAAGTTTTCTTATTTCTGAGAGCTCCTCACGTTCCTTTGTCATTAACTGAAGTGCATAAGTACAGTTAATAGCTCCTACTCTAGGGGTGAACACATTCTAGGAGCCCTTTCCTGCACAAAGAAAAAGGAACTCTCCCCGGGAGTAGCCTGCCTGTATCTACCCTGTATCTCTTAGCACCCTCTTTGCCATGTTGAACCACTGTTCACATGGAAACCTCATCCACGTTGACTCGCCACACTTGAAGGCTCATGTTCCACTCTAGGGGACCCCGGGACAATAACCCATTCTAGGGTGTTCTTTCCTGTGCAAAGGAAAGGGGAATCTCCCCGGGTATAGCCAGCCTATCTCTTAGTACCCGTTGACCCATGTTGAACCAGAGCCGCTATTCACATGGAAACCTCCTCCATGTTAACTCGCCATGCTTGAAGGCTTGTGCTCCACTCTAGGGGCGAACCCATTTTAGGGAGCCCTTTCCTGCACAAAGGAAAAGGAACTCTCCCTGGGGCCAGCCTGTCTTGCCCCTATGAAAACCACAGGGACCTGACTACCTCAGCTCTGCCAGCCTGTCTTGCCCCTATCAAAACCACAGGGACCAGACTACCTCCGCTCTGCCAGCCTGTCTTGCCCCTATCAACTTTCTGCCACTCTGCCTTGCTGCCATACGCCAGATGACTCACTCAACTCCTTGTGGTGTTCTTGCCACTATCATAGTTCCTCAGTGTGTTGGTGCTAGTCTTTCTGCTTGCTATGTTCCCCCTTCATTGTGCTGTAGGATGTTGATGCTACTTGTCTTGCCGCTTTGCCTGTCGTGCTGCCTTCAAGGGTTCATGCATCTGTTATCGGTGCTCTCTTTTGAAGCTGTGGTGTGTTTTTGACACTCTTGCTGCTGCTTTGCACCTCTGTTAAAGCACTCTTGCCACTCCCGGTACCCCCTTTGCCCCTTTAAAGTGCTTTAGGCTATTCATACCACTTTGGTGCCACTTTGCCACAGTTTAAAATCCTTGGAGCTCTTTTCTCATTCAGTTGATTGCTCCCCAGAAGTTTCATCACAATTGATAAGAAAACCCCAATTCTGCAGCCAAAAATAGGCTGCAAATACTTCCCCCATTGACTTTAATGGGAAAATGGACAATGTAAAAAACTAATCAAGGAATTGGTTTGCCCCCCTATGAAACTAATGCAATGAATTTGGGTCCCGGTGAAACAAAAACCAAATCAAAATTAATGTTTTCCTTCTGCACATCCCTACTCTTATCACTATACTCTTCCCCAACACACAAGGGATATCTACCTTTAAAGATTTGATTGCTCATTTAGTCTCATACAGGATATTTATCCTGTTGGACTCTATGCCATCTCTGATATAAAGTGCCACCCCACCACCAAGTCGCTCCTCTCTAATAATGTGATATAATTTGTACCTTGGTTTAGCACCCTCCCATTGGTTATCCTTACAAAATAGCATGTCCTTGAGTACAAGCTACTTGTGTGTCTATATGCTTATTTTATGCATGTATCAGAACTGGATTCATGTATCCTAAGCAACATTCACCAAAGGAGGGAGGGTGAGAGAAAAATGGTGCTGCAATGTGGGAGGCAGGAAGATGTGACTATCAGTCAACCAGATGGCCTCTTTTTGCCCACACATTACCCTTCTCCCCCACTCCTGGACCAATTCAGCTGCAAGGACTAATGAGGAAGGAAAGTCTGCATCTTTCTTCCCTTGAAGGCATCAGAGAGTGGGCAAATTTGGATTCAGCATGAAATGCAGCTTGCAGACCAAGAAGTTATGAACATCAATCACATGGTTTAGGGCACCTTGAATGGAATTCCTGGGCATAGCAAACCACGCAACTGATGAACCCAGAGGTGACGTGCACCAGACACATAGCCCAGGGCAACATGGATGGTGAACCTATCCTGCTGTGGGTCCAACTTATTAACAAATATATTCAATTTATATAATACCCATGCAAATATTATGCAAGGGCATGGAACTGGACATCCATACTACTGCTTCAGCTTTCATTAAATGAAACACCCAAGATCTACACAAGTAATAATCATAATGACCACTGCTGGAAACAGGATGCTGGGCTTGATGGACCCTTGTGGAAACAGGATGCTGGGCTTGATGGACCATTGGTCTGACCCAGTATGGCAATTTCTTATGTTCTTATAGTCAAAATGAAAAATACTAATGAAAAGAATAAAGAAAAACAAAATAATAAAGAAAAGTTAATTAAAACTCAAGAGTTTTTGTGATCATTCTTTGAGCTTCAATGTGACATCCCTCATCGCCAATAATCAGGTCCCAGAAGTTTTAACAATCTTTATTACCAGGCCAATTCAAATCCTGTAAATCTTTGAGGAAGAAGCAACTGACTGTGTCACAGCTGAACACCGTAAGTCAATTCAAACCTACTTTTCAGAATTATTCTTTGTATTTAAGTTATACAGTTGGATTTACAGGTATAATGCTCATTTTCCCAACATAAATTAAACTAATGCTAATTTGACATACATTAGTCTTATTGCATTATAGTGAATGTTTACTCTTTAAGGTAGTACAAGGACTAGGAGAAATGACATGAAACTAACAGGTGGAAGGTTTAAAACAAACTGGATATTTTTTTATTTACTCAATACAATATTATGCTAATGAATTTGATGCTGGAGGATGTACTTAAGGCATTGAGCAAAGCTGAGTAAAAAGGTTTTGACAATTTCCTGGAAGAAAAATCCGTGAATGATTATTAGCCATGCAGACTTGGGGAAAAACTATCACTTTCTCCTGGGAGTGGAGAGCAGGAAATGGATCTGCCAGGTATCACCTAAACTTCTAGACTGATCACTATCAGAGACAGGATGATTGTCTTGAGGGACCCTTGATCTGACCCAGCATGGAACTTCTCACAATCTTGTGTTCTTATGTGTAGAATGCAGACCCCATAAGATGTAGAAATAAATCAGAATCTATACTGAGGATATATTTACAGAGTATAGAGTGAATTACAAACCATTACAGCCACAAACTTATATTATGAACCCTCTAAGGACAGGGAAAATATTTACTGTACCTGAAATTAACCCGCCTTGTGCTTCCAATAAAGAGGCCAACTATAAACTGAAAACACAATAAATTCACAATAAATCACAGGTTTCATTGCATATGAAAAGCAAAAGTTTATTTTTTGAGCTCTTGAACCATTAATTTGATCAAAATCTAGGACCTTGATTTCCAAATCATGTTTCTTTATAACCGAAAACAAGTTTCTGCTGTGCAAGGCTACATTGTTCTGTGTTTTGATGAAAATATGGAAGTTGAAATGAAGAATTCAATTTGTGGTATCAGATGGTAAAAGAGATCAGTAAAAGTTACATTTTCAAAGGGGTTCTGAGCTTGAAAAAATATCTTTAGTGTGTGTAAGTAGCACGTGTGCAAGGATTTACTGTTTTATAACCGTGAGGAATAAGTACGTATTATTGATTTCTCTCATGCATGCATTTTATCAATAAAAAAGGAAAGATTAGAGGCATAAGAGGGCGAGGAGCATAAGTGCAGGTGGTAGTTGCTACTTTTAAGAGATACTGTATGTGCCTCTACATTACCAAACTTATTGGAACAGAAAGAGGAAAGATTAGAGGCATAAGTGGGCGGGGTCCATAAGTGCAGGTGGTAGTTGCTACTTTTAAGAGATACTGTATGTGCCTCTAATTACCAAACTTATGGGAACAGTTTTACACCTGCTGATTGATTCACACAAATGAAATCGGACTTGTCTGTTTCAGAGCAGAAATCTGCTGTACAGCTCCCAGCATTTAGTCCATAAAATACTAACATTAATCTCTGCACATCCACTTATGCATGCAAATGCTAGAGATGTGAATCGTGTCCTCGATCGTCTTAACGATCGATTTCGGCTGGGAGGGGGAGGGAATCGTATTGTTGCCGTTTGGGGGGGTAAAATATCGTGATATATCGTTAAAATCATTAAAACCCGCTAAAACCCACCCCCGACCCTTTAAATTAAATCCCCCACCCTCCCGAACCCCCCCCCCCCAATGACTTAAATTACCTGGTGGTCCAGCGGCGGTCCGGAACGGCAGCGGTCCGGAACGGGCTCCTGCTACTGAATCTTGTTGTCTTCGGCCGGCGCCATTTTCCAAAATGGCGCCGAAAAATGGCGGCGGCCATAGACCAACAGGATTCGACGGCAGGAGGTCTTTCCGGACCCCCGCTGGACTTTTGGCAAGTCTTGTGGGGGTCAGGAGGCCCCCCCCCAAGCTGGCCAAAAGTTCCTGGAGGTCCAGCGGTGGTCAGGGAGCGATTTCCCGCCGCGAATCGTTTTCCGTACGGAAAATGGCGCCGGCAGGAGATCGACTGCAGGAGGTCGTTCAGCGAGGGTTCCGGGGCCTCCTGACCCCCCCAAGCTGGCCAAAAGTTCTTTTTGGGCCGAACGAGCCGTCCGGCGCGAACGAGCCGGGAATCACGTGACGCCGGCGTCACTCGACGTGCCGCCGACGTCACATGCTTCTCGCCAAGGATTGCAGAAATGGCGTCCTCACTCCTCGCTCCATCACCAGGGAGTTGTGGTAAGTCGGGGGGGGGGGGATTAAGGAGGGTGAGGGGGTTTATATTTTTATTTTGGCTCAACAATCGCGATTTCCCACATATCGAACATATCTATGTTCGATATGTGGGAAATCCGATCGTTTATGTCGAATCAATTTTTTAAGTAAAAAAAAAATATGAGTTGCGTTTTACTAATGCGGTCAATCCGAATGCACACCCCTATCTGCTGGTTCCTTCCTTGAATACCAGAATGGTTACTGTCAGAGACAGGATGACTGTCTGATGATCCCTTGATCTATTCCAGCACAATATTTCTTTTGTTATTTTTCTCATCTAAGTTTTAGATGGACCCCATAAGATGTGATCAATAAACCAGGATCCATACTGAGGATGTATTTATGTGCATGCTGACCTCAGATCAGAAATACTGAGTGAACTAAGAACCATTACTGGATTGACTGTGATTGAAAAGTAAAGGCTTATTTTTTTTCTTGATAGTGAACTATGACTTCTGAATCATTTTTTCATTATAACAGAAAACAAGTCTCTTCTATGCAAGGATATTTTGTTCTGTGTTTTTTTTTTTTAAATGAAAAATAGAAGTTGAAGTGAAGGATGTAATTTGTGGACTTGATATAAAACACAGCACTAAAAAATAAATACCAGTTAGATAACATATTTTGGCTAGTTCATCTTCCTGCCTCTCTCCACTTACAAAGTCCCAACTGGCCATGCTTTTTCTTTGCTCATCTGAATCTCTTCTACATGTGCTCACATCAAAATCTTGCCTGATGGACTTCTGATTAAATCAGGCTCAGATTTAACAAAGTTATCAAGGCAAAATCAGAAAAAAATTCTCATCATTTAAGCTAATTTATTACTTGCTAACTAAACAGCAATGTTACCCAGATAATGTCACCATTGTGTAGAGTGGTGAGCGGAGCTAAAATGGAAATTTGAGTTGAAATAATATTGACTTCCAGAGGAAAAAATAAATTTTGAAATACATCCAGAAAGCAAAGAATTTAAGTGTGAATTCCTGGCTCATGCTTCATCTCTTCTTTTCTTATCTTAAATCTTTTGTCTGATCCACAGTCTGTGATGGAGAAATAATTAATGGATTGAGAGTTCATAGTACAGTAGATTGATTGCAGATTATTATTATTCCAATCTTTATTATTATTGATTTAAATATAAAAGTATGGGTCATCTCTGCAGCCCGAACATTAAGAAAGCACTATCAGTATTGGAAGTCAAGCAATATAAAACTCTTAAAATATAACGTGTAAACTCATGGGAAGTGATTTGTAGGAGGAAATCAAGCATTGTATGGACTAAGTTAGACTCAAATATGAAGTGACTCATATTTTTTCTGAGGTAAACCATATAAAGAGAGTCCATAAGTTTGCAAACAGAAATTGTTCTTTGTGTGGTGTTTTACGTTTGATAAATGTTCAAGGTTTTCCATATTTGGAATGAGGTAAGGGATTCAGGGTTTATCTTGAGAAGTAAATAAGGGGTGAGCTTAGGTTTCAGCAGGAGAGTTGTTCTGTTATATATGTGCAGCCTTGGGTTTCTCCTGAGACAATCGCACTTTGAGGCCATTTTTCCAAAGTAACTTGTCCATGTAAATAGCTAGAAGGCCATTTGGAAATTGTCCCCTCACCCCATATGCAGGTAAAAGAATGCACATTCTGCTGCAATGTACGTAACTTTACCTGCATGGAATGGAGATTTTCCCAGAGGCAAAGTAAATGCAGGAAATAAGCAGTGTGACTATTATGGCATTTCCACAACGAGGTGAATAGTTTTTAAGGGGCTGGTGGGGGGAGGAGGATATGAGCAGAGAAAGCAGGTATAAGTCTCTGTGGGTGATTTTCCATTTCCAGTTTTCAAAGGAAAGGCTTGAATGTGCCTCTCCTTTCAGAACCAATGGAATACGCATGGCTAAAAGTACCCGGGGACTTTAGCCAACATTTTCAAAGGAATCTTATGCAATACAAGTCCATGTTGAAAATTTGGGGGGTGTGCAGAAACTCTGCCAGACTTATGCTCGCACTTCTCCAGAGTGGGTGGAAATGGCTGCGGGTGTACGTTTACGCTCGCACTTCTGAAAATCAAATGTATGCATGTAAATAATTTCCCTGCCTCCTCTGCTCCTCAGTGATTATAAAAGTAAGAACTTAAACGAGTTCTGCTCATCCTTTTATGTGCACAGCACCCGCCCCCAGGCAATTTTCAAAAGCCCATTTATGGACATAAAATTTGCTTTTACACCAGTAAATTTTTTTTTTAAATCAGGCCCAATGTGCTTCAATTGCACTTTATGATTTTTAAAAACAAATCTGTTATTTCTATGTTTATCACTGTGACTTGTGAACTTCAATACATTACTCAGCAATGGAAAAACCCAGGCTATTCCTTCCTAAGTGCATTGAATTGTTAATAAAGAGGAGAAATTAAAAAAAAAAAGTCTTTCACCCAGGCACATCCAACTTCTTAATGATTAAAAGTCTGAGAAACGCCATTGGTTAATCTCGCTAAACGGTGTATCGGGGTTCCACGATGTGTGTGTACGTTTAGCAGAGTTAAGCTGGGGCATCCCTGGGAGGTGTAATTTGGACACAGTTAGATAATAGATTTTAAACAGGTGCACTCGTTTATTGGCAGGCGTCCAGGGAAGTGGCAATTTTACAACATGCACTTGTGTAAGCACATATGTAATAAATAGCCTTATGTGCTATTCTACCACATAAGTGAGGAGATTTTAATAGCAGTTTTCCCAATTCATTCCAAGTTTGCCCAGGTAAGGGATAGGACTTCCCAGCCTCCCTAGTTTAATAGCCTCCCTTCTCCCCTGTTAGCCTTGACCTTTACAATCCCGCTGATCTAACTAGATTTTTTTGTATTACAACTTACACGTCATCCATAGAAGAAGTAGTGTTAGGCATCGGAGGACCTAGGCACACACCTGAGTGCGTAAGTATTTACGTGCATGTCGCCAGGCCCTGACACGCCCATGCCCCACCTCTTTTTCAAATCTTTCAGTTGTGTGCATAGAGGCAAGTACGTGCATGGCTTTTAAAATCTGCTCGGCACGCTCCAGCTCGCCTTGTACACATCTCCCTTAACTGATGCGTGTGCCAGGCTATCAAAATTCACCTATTTGGAAATAGCGCATATATATATTGTGTTTTCCAATGCAAGCTTGTTTTTCCCAGCAAAAATTGAGCTTCCAAAATAAGGAGGTGCAAAGTTTATGAGCCCTTTGTACCCAGGAGTGATTTCCAAACAGAAAGTACCTGCTGTCTTTCCCCTTGAAAAATTCTACAAAGTCCACAGGTTCACAGGAGCTGCAGTTTTGCACCTGCAGCCAAATTGCTTCCACAACTCCTTCATCATTTTCTGCACTTATTCAGACTTTCCCAGTTTTCTTCTGCTTTCCTTTTGCTTTCTCTCCATTCTGATTTACTGCTTTTTAATTCCATCCCTTTCTATCAGTAATTCTTCTGTCATAATCACGATCTCAGTCTCGTGACCCAATGTTTCAGATTTTCCAATATATCTAAAATGTATTTTTACAAGGGAACATTTAAAGGTGAATTTTAAAAGCTGATGTGCGCCAAAACTGTGAGATACAAAAACATGTAGGGCTGGCACACGCTGCGTGGATTTTAAAAGCCGCCCAAGTACGCGCACATCTCCTGCTGTGCGAACAAAAACATTTTCCTAAAAAAAGGGGTGGAGCATGGGCATGGAGTGGGCGGGGCATCGGCATTCCTGGATTATGAAACCAGCACGTGAATACTTACAAACACTGACGCCTGCCGGGGGTCCCTTGTGCATAATTGTACTTCTCCTATGGATGATGTTTAAATCATAAAACAAAACAAATAAACAGATCAGAGGGGTTTTAAAGGTTGGGACTAACAGGGGAGAAGGGAGGCTATTTAGAGTCAGGAAGTTTAACCCTTTCTGGTTGAATTGGGAATGAACTGGTGAAACTGGCAATGGCGTGGAAAAGAGCTCCTTTTGAAATCTCCCCACTTACACGTTGGAAGGGGGATTTGCACGTACATGTGCATGTGATCAGCCTATTTTATAATATGCATGCATATATGCTTGTATGCTATTATATAGCTGGATCTCTGGGCTTGAGCTGGCAAATGTGCACACATGTGTGCCCATGCGCCAGTTTAAAAGTTATCATGCCTATGTTTAATGTTGTTTTTTATTATATAATAATGTAATAAAGCCATGAAACTTTTTATATACTGTATATAAATAATGGGTGACTGTCAAAGTGCTCCATAAAAGCATAAGAACATGCCATACTGGGTCAGACCAAGGGTCCATCAAGCCCAGCATCCTGTTTCCAACAGGGGTCAATCCAGGCCATAAGAACCTGGCAATTACCCAAACACTAATTCTATTCCATGTTACCGTTGCTAGTAATAGCAGTGGCTAATTTCTAAGTCAACTTAATTAATAGCAGGTAATAGACTTTAGGGATGTGCAGAGGGACGCCATATGTTGCATTCGGGATTCATATTCATTGGAGGGCTGATACGTTGCATTCGGCAAGGGGGCTCCCAATACGTTTATACGTCGATTCTTATTCGTTTCCCAGCTAAAATTAAATTTACTACAACCCCCACCCTCCTGACCCCCCAAGACTTACCAAAACTCCCTGGTGGTCCAGCAGGGGGTCCGGGAGACATCTCCTGCACTCAAACCCTCGGCTGCCTGTTTCAAAATGGCACCGATAGCCTTTGACCTACCATGTCACAGCGGCTACCGGTGCCATTGGTCAACCCCTGTCACATGATAGGAGCAATGGATGGCCGGCGCCATCTTGTGCTCCTATCATGTGACAGGGGCTGACCAATGGCACCGGTAGCCCCTGTAACATAGTAAGGGCAAAGGCTATCAGCGCCATTTTGATTACTGGCAGCCAACAGCCCGAGTGCAGGAGGTTGCTCCCGGGTCCCCGCTGGACCACAATGGACTTTTGGCAAGTCTTGGGGGACCCTCCTTACCTTTTTGTTTCTAGTCCCTGACTATGATGTCTTTCCTGTAAATTGGCAGAATAAGTTATTTTTGTTTGTGAAAGATACCCAGGATATGTAATGTTGGGGATGCTTCCAATCTGATGATCTAGCAGTGGTGCACATCTGAGATCATGGAACTGATCCAGGATTGTTGCATGGATATCAAGATAAATTTCCTATTGAACCAACATTATGGGTAGGAGAGTACACACAGTGCAAGCAGAAGATGATATACTGGGTCCGATTATGGGCCCATCAAACCAGTAGCGTAGCCAGAATTGATTTTTTGGGTGGGCACAAGGTTAACATGGGTGGACTGTAGGCATGCAGGTCTGAGACCTACTAGTTGTTTTCTTATTGTTAAATAATGCCATATTCTGCACCCTAGAATGGCTTTTTAAGTAATTTGCAACATCCATTATGCATCATGGATGAAACTTTAAAATAATTTACTTCAATTATTTCAAGCACTTACCAGCATTACAAATTCCTTATTAATCAGAATTTATTTTATATTTATTGCAGTTTATAAATGCACAAGTACAGAAAACAATCAGATCCAATCATATAATAAAACAAAAATGAATGTATGCTTTCATGAACCATCTTTGCAGAAAACACCAGGCCCTAGAACATTAATACATCACCTACGGGAATAACAGAACAAGCTGGAATACTACTACAGAGAAACAATATGCTAGAAATACGGCATTTCTGTCATACACAGGCAAAACTCTGACCGATACTTACCTAATATTGAAATAAGAGACTATAAATTAGAAACAGAAACATGCAGATAAAGCCAAAATAGAAAGCCTGGGAAACTAAAATGTCTGAACAGTGGAATTCTAAGAAAGAGCAAAATACAAAGGGGTAGATTTTAAATACTTGCGCGATCGCGTATTTTTGTTCGCGCACCAGGCACGAACAAAAGTACGCTGGATTTTATAAGATATGCACGTAGCCGCGCGTATCTTATAAAATCCAGGTTCGGCGCGTGCAAGGGGGTGCACATTTGTGCAACCTGCGCGCGCCGAGCCCAACGCGTGCAACCTGTTTCCTCCAAGGCCGCTCCGATTTCGGAGCGGCCTCGGAGGGAACTTTCCTTTGCCCTCCCCCCACCTTCTCCTCCCTTCCCCTACCTAACCCACCCCCCCGGCCCTATCTAACCCCCCCCCCCTTTGTCGGCAAAGTTACGCCTGCTGAAAGCAGGCGTAACTTTGCGCGCATCGGCCGGCAGCCCCATTCCGTCCTCTGGTCCCGGGGGCTGGTCCGAGTCCTTGACCACGCCCCCGGGCCAGCGCCATGCCCCCGGGCCCGCCCCCAGACACGCCCCCTCCTGCCCCTTTTCGAAAGCCCCGGGACTTATGCACGTCCCGGGGCTTTACGTGTGCCAGCGGCCTATGCAAAATAGGCACGCCGGCGCGCCAGGGCCCTGCGCGCGTAAATCCTTCCAGATTTATGCGCGCAGGGCTTTTAAAATCCGCCCCAAAAAATATAAGAAATGCACTTTCCTAAAGATGACATATTTAAATTGCTCTACAAAAGGAACTGTATAACCACTAAAATTATAACAGTATATCAACACCCAAGGTGAAACAGAGTTTTTTACTCATTTAAATTACCTCATACATAGGCATATAATGTCATGCTAGTTAGCATGTGAAAAGGCGTGCCAGGTTTTGTATAATCATAGGTCAAACTATGAATGAGCATTTTTTCAATATGCTTAGTGAAATAGTCCAGGAAAATTCCCAATCATATTAGAAATGAATAAATATTTCAAAGCGTTCAATTTTGCAATTTCTTTCAGTTGTCATAATTTTAACTTAACTTTTCTGTAGCGTGAAGAAATGTCATGTTCTTAGTGAGGCTCAGGAATTATTAGCCCGACACAGGATCCGTGTTTCGGCTTAGCCTTCATTGGGGGCCGAAATTAACTGCAACAATAAAGAGTATCTTAGTCAAACCAATACAGCAAAATATGATTTATAAACAGATATACGAAAGTGGAATACCAACAGATGGAGCGCGGCTCAGCTTGCCGACCTGCCGGTAATGCGTCTCTTCAACCGGAGGGTAACGCTCTCACGCCAATATCTGAGAAACCCTTCAACTAATAGGCAAGTGCCACGTAGGAAAGAATGACATCATCAATTGCTGGGGGTTGCCCAGACCTTTAAACAAGGGAATACCATTCTACCAATAGATTTAGGCCGTGAGGTTGCACAGTGTTCAAATTAAAAATCCATTGTTGTTCCTTGAGATTTAATAGTTTTTGTGGATCACCCCCCTCCATGAGAGACAGATAGTGTCTATGACTCTCCACTTGAGATCCACAAATTTATGTTTCTCCGTTAAACAGTGAGCTACAATAGGAGCTTGAATTTTCTCAGTGGCCAGGCAACTGCAATGTTCTATAAGCCGTGTACGAATAGAATGTTTTGTCCTGCCAACATAGATTTTATCACAAGGACAGACAATAATGTAGATAACATATGAACTTAAGCAATCAGAATGGAAATTGGACCATCGTATTCTCCCAGAGTGATCTGTCCAAGAAGGTCCAGACATTGTTTGAGCTCAAAGTGAACATTTTGTGCAGGGCCAATGACCTAGTGGTAAGGATGTCTGTGTGTCGGGGTCTGGTGGTAAAAAGGAATGCGTTAATAAATCTCTCAAATTTGTACCCCAACTGTATGCAATAATAGGAGGATCAGAAAAAATCGAATGAATCTGCAAAATAGGCCAAAACTTGTGAATAATTAATGCAATTTTAGATGATTTGGCAGAGAATCGCAGTGTGCACACTAATGGTGAATCTTCAGAGTCAGACGTGTTGACCAAAAGAAGCCATTCTCGATGAGCATTGGAGGATCTTTTTATAGCCTTACGTATAATCCGAGATGTTGTAGCAGACGGGTAGCCAAAAGTTGGGACTGAGAATAAAAATCAGACTTTTCAGAGCATAAACGTTGGAGCCGTAAAAATTGGCCAATAGGTACATTTTTTTTAAAGATTATATGGATGAAAACTTGAGAAGTGTAAAAGTGTATTTTTGTCAGTGGGCTTCTTATATAAGGAAGTTTGAAAATGGTCCCCTTGCCGAATGATAAGAATGTCAAAAAAATGTATGACTTCATGGTAAAACTGCATAGAAAAATATAAATTGGTGTCGAGGGTATTAAGCCAATCGAAAAAAGAATGTAGATGCAGAATGTTGCTGTGTCAGAGAAAAAAAAGATGTCGTCAATATATCTATACCAATAGGCACTTGCCTATTGGTTGCCTATTGGTTGAAGGGTTTCTCAAATATTAGCGCGAGAGTGTTACTCTCCGGTTGAAGAGACGCATTACTGGCAGGTTGGCAAGCTGAGCCGCGCTCCATCTGTTGGTATTCCACTTGCGTATATCTGTTTATAAATCATATTTTGATGTATTGGTTTAGCCTTCATTGGCCCCCAATGAAGGCTAAACCGAAACACGGATCCTGTGTCGGGCTAATAATTCCTGAGCCTCACTAAGAACATGGCGTTTCTTCACGCTACACAAAAGTTAAGTTAAAATTATGACAACTGAAAGAAATTGCAAAATTGAATGCTTTGAAATATTTATTCATTTCTAATATGATTGGGAATCTTCCTGGACTATTTCACTAAGCATATTGAAAAAATGCTCATTCATAGTTTGACCTATGATTATACAAAACCTGGTACGCCTTTTCACATGCTAACTAGCATGATATTATATGCCTATGTATGAGGTCATTTAAATGAGTAAAAAACTCTGTTTCACCTTGGGTGTTGGCATACTGTTATAATTTTAGTGGTTACACAGTTCCTTTTGTAGCTGATACTGTGCACTGTTTCTACTCCATACAATTTTGAGAGGCGTTCGTGATATTTAAATTGCTAACATCTCAATATATATATATATATATATATATATATATATATATATATATATATATTTTTACCTTTGTTGTCTGATCTTTGTATTTTTTTTAATCAGTTGGCCCTGGTCTCTTTTTCCCATTTTTTTTCCCTTGTCACTCATTTCCTAATTCCTTTTCAGTGTCTTTCTTCTACTACTGTCTTCTTCCCTTCCACACACATACATGCTTTCTCTCACAGACTCCCTCATACACTCAAGCTCTCATTCTCATATGCTCTCCCCTCACCCCCAAGCTCTCACTTTCTCACCCCTCCCCAGGCTTATAATATTATGCACACACAGGCACCCATACATACACACATTTAAGGTCCCATTCTCACCCATACATACACACATTCAAGCATCCATTCTTACCCACATATTCAAGCTTCCATTCTCACCCACACACACAAACCTAGACTACCATTCTCACCCACACATACACACATTTAAGGTCCCATTCTCACCCACACACAAACCCAGGCTCCCATTCTCACTCACACACAAATCCAGGCTCCCATTCTCACCCATATATATACACACATTCAAGCTTCCATTCTCACCCACAAATTCAAGCTTCCATTCTCACCCACACACATTCAAGATTCCATTCTCACTCCCATACACACACAGTCTTCGATTTTCAGCCCCCCACACACACACCAAGGCTCCCATTCTCATCCACACATACACATTCAAGCCTATGCACAGCTTCCGCTTCCTTCCCCCAGAGCAGGAAGATCAGCTGGCCTCTCCTGCTGTCACCTGCTTCCTGCTACCTTCGGGCTGTATGGCCGATGGATCTTCCTGTTTAGGGGGGGAGGAGAGCAGAAGTGCCACGCACAGCTTCCGCTTCCCCCCCCCCCCCCCAAACAGTTAGATCAGTCGGCCGTAGGGCCCGAAGATAGCAGGAAGCAGGTGGCAGCAGGAGAGCCAGCTGATCTTCCTGCTCTGGGGGAAGGAAGCGGAAGATGTGCACGGCGCTTCCGCTCTCCTCGCCCCCCCAGTCGGCCATACGGCCACAGGACCACTTCCTCATGTGTGCCGTGCAAATGCACAGAATGGTGCACCAGGCCTGGGTCCTTCTCTTCACTGTCGCGGAGATGGGATCCCGTGACAGTGTTGCAGTTCCGGTGCCAGTTGGGTGGGCCTGGGTCCAAATTGGGTGGACAGCTGCCCACCCAGGCCCACCCATGGCTATGCCACTGCATAAAACTCAGTATCCTGTTTCCAGCGGTGGCTAATCCAGGTCACAAGTGCCTGGCAAGATCCCAAATAGTTGACAGATCGCCTGCTGCTAACACTCAGGGAGAAATTGTGGCTTTCTTCTAGTCTGTCTGGTTAATAACAGTTTATGGACTTCTCCAGGAACTTGTCTAAACCTTTTATAAACCCAACTTTGCTTACTAAGTTTAATTGTGATTTTGGCAGGTACTTGTTACTTGGATTGGTCACTGTTGGAAACAGGATGCTGGCCTTGATGTACCTTTGTTCTTATCCAGTATAGCAACTTCTTATGTTCTTGTGTGGAATGAAAAATAATTTTCTCTAATTTGTTTTAAATGTGTTAGTCTCATGGGGATCCAAAGCAGACACACTTTTAGGTGGGTCCAGGGAGGTATTCCCATAGATATGACTTGGACAGGATCAAGAATTAGCATGTTTCATTTTATTTGTTTTGTTTCATTTAATTGGAAAAAAATGCACAAAGAAAACAAAGGAAGAAAAAAATTAACTAAGAATTGAGCCATCATCACAAACATTTAAAAAAAAATTAAAAACATGGCTCTTTGAGAGAGCATACCCAACATATTAAGAAGAATCATCATCATCACCACTCTATTTAATATTTGCTAATCATGCTGGGGTAGATTTTATAAATGTACGCACGGGCGTACTTTTGTTCGTGCATTAGGCATGAACAAAAGTACGCTGGATTTTATAAGATACGCGCGTAGCTGCACGTATCTTATAGAATCCGGGTCGGCGCGCGCAAGGGGGTGCACATTTGTGCAACCTGTGCGTGCCGAGCCCAGCGCGCGCTGCCTGTTCCCTCTGAGGCCTCGGAGGGAACTTTCCTTCCACCTCCCCTCACCTTCCCCTCCCTTCCCCTACCTAACCCCCCCACCCCCGGCCCTATCTACACCACCCCTACCTTTGTTGGCAGATGTATGCCTGCGGAAAGCAGGCATAAATCTGCGCGCGCCAGCGGGCTGCTGGCGCGCCATCACCCAACCCAGGTGCTGGTCCTGAGGCCTCGACCACGCCTCCAGGCCCGCCCCCAAAACACCGCGTCACTCGCGGCACATCCCCCCATCACGCCCCCAACACGCCCCTCCATGCAAGCCTCGGGACTTACACGCATCCCGGGGCTTGCGCGCGCCGCCGAGCCTATGCAAAATAGGCTCGGCGCACGCAAGGGGGGTTTGGGGTAGGTTTTCAGGGGTTACGCGCGTACCCCTTTGAAAATCTACCCCACTTTCTTTATTTTCCCTGCTCATTAATTAATTCTCCCTCTACTGTTTTGTCTATCTACTTTCTACTATTTATTACAATGTAACCTTTTATTTTTCAATTTGTTATATGTAAACCAATTTGATGACTTATATTGAATGTCAGTATATAAGAAACAAACAAACAAACAAATAAATAAATAAATAAATAAAATAAACAAAGTAGAAAAAGAAAAAAAAAGGTCCACAACTAAAAAAATTTAGAATTAACAAGTAAAAATTAAACTTCCTTTCAGGACTTGCCCTGTCTTCCCCACCCTCCTCAGATCCCATACCCCATCCCTGGCATCCTTTTGTCACCAGTCTGAGGGCTATCATGCCATTTTTAAAGGGAGGAACAGGATGGTGGGAGGAAATGGGCATTGGATCTTCCTTTTGGACCTACGAAATGCAAGGGCAGGGTAAGTGGTAGCCAGGATATTCCACAGCCCTGGAATTATTATAAGGGAAGGAGTATGTGTGTGTGTGTGTGGGGGGGGGGAGACAAAGGATCCCCGGGAAGCCCTGGCTGGGACTACTTCAGCCCAACTAGGCAGGTCCAGGCCCCGAGTTGTCTTTGTGTGGTGGGAGAGAGGGATGAAAGGACTCAAGGATTCCCAAAAACAAAAATACCTGAAACGTTTAGGGTATTTTAGTGCAAGACAATTTTCAGCTTGGATTTGTAATTCATCTGAATTAAATTTGCATCGCTAATGTGTATTCCAACCAATTTTGGATTTAGATGCCTTTATGGATGCAAGACACCTACCATAATAGGACATTTAAAATTCATATTCTGTATTTTATAATGAAATGACGAAGGAGAGGGGAAAGGTCAGAAACATGCAAAATTGATGGGTTTTGTGTCTTTATTCATCCTCCAGCTTCCTTCAGAAATCAGAGACATGTACTCTTATATCCTTCTATATCTTTAGATTTCCCAGCCCATTAATTCATTAACTGTGAACTGCTTCAGCTCTTGCAAACTCTGCCCAAGATAGTGATTCTGTCTTTACCAACACCATACTTTTTACTCTGTTCAGATGGACTGAACCAAATAACAGTGAACCTAGAAGATATGGTAGGCCTAATTGACAAACTGAAGAGTAGTAAATCACCTGGACTGGATGGTATACACCCCAGGGTTCTGAAGGAACTAAAAAATGAAATATCAGACCTATTAGAAAAAATGTGTAACCTATCATTAAAATCATCCATTGTACCTGAAGACTGGAGGATAGCAAATGTAACCCCAATATTTAAAAATGGCTCTAGGGGCGATCCAGGAAACTAGACCGGTTAGCCTGAGTTTAGTGCCAGGAAAAATAGTGGAATGTGTTCTAAATATCAAAATCACAGAACATATAGAAAGACATGGTTTAATGGAACAAAGTCAGCATGGCTTTACCCAAGGCAAGTCTTGCCTCAGAAATCTGCTTCACTTTGTTGGAAGAGTTTATACACATGTGGATAAAGATGTAGTATACTTGGATTTTCAGAAGGCGTTTGACAAAGTTCCTCATGAGAGGCTTCTAGCAAAAGTAAAAAGTCATGGGATAGGTGACAATGTCCTTTTGTGGATTATAAACTAGCTAAAAGACAGAAAACAGAGAGTAGGATTAAATGGAAAATTTTCTCAGTGGAAGGGAGTGGACAGTGGAGTGCCTCAGGGATCTGTATTGGGAACCTTACTTTTCAATATATTTATAAATGATCTGGAAAAAAATATGACAAGTGAGGTAATACAATTTGCAGATGACACAAAATTGTTCAGAGTAGTTAAATCACAAGCAGATTGTGATAAATTGCAGCAAGACCTTGTTAGACTGGAAAATTGGGCATCAAAATGGCCGATGAAATTTAATGTGGATAAGTGCAAAGTGATGCATATAGGGAAAAATAACCCATGCTATAGTTACACAATGTTAGGTTCCATATTAGGAGCTACCACCCAAGAAAGAGATCTAGGCGTCATAGTGGATAACACATTGAAATTGTTGTTTCAGTGTGCTGCAGCAGTCAAAAAAGCAAACAGAATGTAGGGAATTATTAGAAAGGGAATGGTGAATAAAATGGAAAATGTCATAATGCCTTTGTATCGCTCCATGGTGAGACCGCACCTTGAATACTGTGTATAATTCTGGTCGCCGCATCTCAAAAAAGATATAATTTTGATGGAGAAGGTACCGAGAAGGGTGACCAATATGTTAAAGGGAATGGAACAACTCCCCTATGAGGAAATACTAAAGAGGTTAGGACTTTTCAGCTTGGAGAAGAGACGGCTGAGGGGGGATATGATAGAGGTGTTTAAAATCATGAGAGTTCTAGAACGGGTAGATGTGGATCGGTTATTTACTCTTTCAGATAATAGAAAGACTAGGGGGCACTCCATGAAGTTAGCATGTGGCACATTTAAAACTAATCGGAGAAAGTTCTTTTTCGCTCAATGCACAATTAAACTCTGGAATTTGTTGCCAGAAGATGTGGTTAGTGCAGTTAGTGTAGCTTTGTTTAAAAAAGGATTGGTTAAGTTCTTGGAGAAGTAAATTTCCTGCTATTAATTAAGTTGACTTAGAAAATAGCCACTGCTATTATTAGCAATAGAAACATGGAATAGACTTAGATTTTGGGTACTTTGCCAGGTTGTTATGGCCTGGATTGGCCACTGTTGGAAACAGGATGCTGGGCTTGATGGACCCTTGGTCTGACACAGTATGGCATGTTCTTATGTTCATTTGGTGGGAGTGAACATGCAAAAACTGCATGATGTTAAATGATTTAAAATCAGTATCTGCTGTTTTTGATGAATTAGAGAAGAATCAAATGACTGAGTGGTTATTAACACTGGTAGCCATATACATGACTGGGACTAACTGTATAGTGAAAAATGTATCATTCATTAAACTGCAATACTTTAATCTATTTCTTTCTATCCTAACAGATTCTAGGAACTGAAATAATGGAAAAGGAGAATAAGACATGGAAAACAGACTTCATTATTCTGGGCTTTAATAAATATTCACACGAGGAAATCTTAATTTATGTAGTTGTTTTTCCAGCCTTTTTTCTCGCTATTCTGGGAAACCTTGGATTTTTAACCTTAATGTGGTCTGACCATCATCTCCACAAACCCATGTACTTCTTCCTCAGTAACCTGTCCTTCATCGATATCTGTAACATCACAGTCGCTCCTTCAACAATGCTTCAAAGTCTCATGAAAGAGAAAACACTAATTTCCTTCTCTCTATGTATGACACAGCTTTACTGTTTTGCAATATTAACAAATACTGAATTCTACCTTCTCACTGCCATGGCCTATGATCGCTATGTGGCAATCTGCAACCCTTTGCGATACCCACTCATGATGAATAAAAGGATCTGCATCATACTGGTGGCTGCTTCATGGATAGCTGGCGGTCTGGGTGAAGTTCCTCCAGTAGTTTGGATATCTCAGTTCTCCTATTGTGGCTCCAATGAAATTAACCATTTCTTCTGTGACGCCAATGCACTGTTAAAATTATCCTGCAGTGATACTCAGAACTATGAAATACTATTATTTTCTGAAGGAATATGTGTGTCTCTTATCACATTTCTTCCAACTGTATTATCCTACATCTTTATCATTGTAGCCATCCTGAAAATTCACTCTTCTGATGGGCAAAGCAAGACCTTCTCCACCTGCTCCTCCCACCTCACAGTGGTTCTCCTATTCTATGGGTCAATTTTGTGTGTCTACATGAGGCTAAATTCAATGCAATCTCCAGACCAAGACAAAATGTTTGCCCTCCTGTACACGGTGCTCATCCCCATGCTAAACCCCCTGATTTATAGTCTGAGAAATCAAGAATTAAAAAATGCCTTCCAAAAATTCATCAATAAAAAGTAATATGAAAGGAAAAATATGAAAGTCTGCAGGGAACTAGCACTATGCTGTAAACACTGTAAACACTGTAAACACTAGCACTATGCTGTAAACACTGTAAACACTATGAAAAACTGCTAAAAGTTAATCAAATCCTAGCTTGATTTTTCTTCATTTGGGTTGCTGCTTGCTTGCTTATTTAAGGGTGAATTTTAAAAGGTTTTGCGTAAAAAGGGTGAGTCTGGCTGGGGCATGGGCAGGCCGGGACAACACCAGCAAGTCAGTGTCGCGCAGAAGTGCACACCGGGATTGGACAACCGTGTAACTTGCTATTGCTATGGACTGCAGGTAAATATTAAAACAAAAAATCTAGAGTAGTCAGCGGGGTTTTAGGGGCTGGAGCTGGTAGGGCTAGTTGGGGGCTTTAGGAAGTTCACTCCTTTACAGGGGTGAATTGGAAGGGAACTGGAAAATGGGCCTATTGCATCACCGTGCATACCTACTAAAATCCCCCGCCCCCCCCTTACGTGATTGAGATGGGATTCATGAGCACATGTACACATCGATGTAAAATTGTGCACGCAGGTAGCCGATTTTATAAGATGCATGCATGTTATAAAATCTGCATGTCGATGTGCATGCACCGGAAAACTTGTGCACATGTGCGCCCTTGTGCACTAAGCACCTACCTTTTATTTTGAATCATTGAGCATGATGGAGACCATTATCTGAATTGTATTTTCCAAACAAAAGGACAAACATGGAGAGAGAAAAGGATAAGCATAGGATAAACATTGCAGATCCCAAGATATTAAATGAAGAAATGGAGTAACTTTAGGTGTTATATTTCTGCAGGGGTGTAGTCTTCATGGATCAGCTCTTACTATCGTAAGCAACTTGCTGGGCAGACTGCTGGACCATTGGGTCTTTTTCCTCTGTCATTTACTATATTACCATATATACGCTATTTTGAAATGATTGGGCCTCACTGTGCTTTTTCCCCAACTCCAGAACATTATTATGTCTCTCAAATTCTCTCGATTGCCTCAGCTATATTAGGAATCAATACAAAATCTGAAATTTAGCAATCACCCATATTCTAGGGAGCATCAATGCTTGGACATCGGCATATACTATAAATTGCAAGTCATGATACAATTTGTATTAAAGGAAACAGAAATAACAGCAAAGTCAGTGCCGGGTAGCGCACGCACGTGTATTTTTTAAAAAATCTACCCCTTATTTTCCAATGCCCAAATTCCTTTCTCTCCGTCTTTTCAAGAACCTTTTCTTTGACTCTAAGAGAGGTTCTGGAAAGACAAGACAATGCTTAGACCTTTCAATGGCAAGATGTTAGCCTCATGATCCAGATGACAGGTATAGCCTACTTTAAATAAATGCTTCACTTGAATTGGTCCTCCATCCTGTGAACTTTCCTACTTCTCTCACCTCAGGTCCAGCTTGGAAGCTCCCTCACCCAGGAAATGGTTGGGGGCTATAGATGCCAGCCTCACAGCTGCACATTTCAATGGGCCATCGACTTGAATGGAAAATATAAACAAATGAGACAAAAAATTTAGTTTAAATTAATTTTGTAGTGGGGAAGGGGTCCATGAATTAAATAAAATTGTTTTCAGTTTTTACATTTTATAGACAGGTGAACCTAATGTCAGTGCTGGGCAAAATAATAAAAAGCCATTCTTAAGAACAAAATCACTGACCAGAAACAGAGCATGGGATTGAATGGTCAATTTCCAAATAGAGAAAGGTCAATAGTGGAATATCACAGGGACTGGTACAGGGGCCTGTGCCCTTTAACATATTCATAAATGATCTGGAAAAAGGAACAACAAGTGAGGTGATCAAATTTGCGATGATTCAAAATTATTCACATTTGTTAAAATAGCAGTCGGTTGTGATGAACTGCAGAAGAACCTTGTGAGACTTTGGAGGCAGATGAAATTTACAGACAGATTTTAAATGCCCGTTGCGCGTAAATTCTGGCCTTACGCACGCCGGGCGAATTTTCCAAGAGGCCCCGCCATGCGCGTAAAAGCGAGTATGTGCTCAAATGCCAGGCGTCTTAGAAGGGTGGGCTGGGGGCCGTTTTCTGGGTGGGGGGGATGGGCCAGGACAGCGCCTTTTTTTGCTGTCCTGGCGCACAACTTACTTCAGCCAGGGAGCCAAAGTAAGATGCTCCACAAAGGTAAAAAAAAAAACCCTTGCATTTAAGGGGTGGGGAGGAGAGAGGAAGAGTAGGGAAGATGAGGTAGGGGTGTAGGGGAAGGCCAGGATGTGTTGCCACACAGAGATTACATAATTCACCCCCCCTTGTACGCACCACATGCACTTATGTGCGTGGATTATAAAATCTGATACGCATGGCCGCGCATCCCCTGGATTTTATAACTTGCATGCGCCAGCATGTGCATGCTTTAAAATTGGTGCATCCATGTGTGCGTGCCGGGAAGCAAATGCACATGGACCCGTGTGCACGTCTTTAAAAATCTACCCCTTAATGTGGAAAAGTGCAAAGTGATGCACACAGGGGAAAAAAGAATCCCAACTGCAGGTACCCAATGCTGGGTTCTGATCTCAGCCCTAATTCCAGCGCCACAGTGTGTCATCAAGATGGCAGGTTTACAGGGCCAGCCGGTGCCATTTGCATCTTTTTCATTTTCCAAAGTCTTGAAACAAAATAGGAAATGTTGACATTTCCTATTTCATTTCAAACAAATGCACATCCCTAGTAATCAACCAGATTTCCCCTCATCAAGCAATAGAATGACATTCTAGATGCAGCAAAATTCAAATGACTCTATACTGTAAGCTTTCAATAAATGTTTGTAATAGTTCCAGCTTTTGCCTTATCAAACAGCCAATTTATGATCACATTCTTTAAAATTAAACACCCTCAACCTCAAGGTCAACAAGAAAAAAAAAATATTCATATCTCAGAAGTTTCACTGACTGAGTTACTCTCGCTCTGGGAATTCTCAGGTCCCAAATGCTTTGACCAGTTTTATAACTCCTGATCCAAAGTTAGTTTTTGAGAAGAATCTTCTGTTCATCTCATGAACGCACACTGTAAGTCAATTCAAACTGATATATTTATTATTTGTGAATTGCTTTTAATTTATATAAGTAGATTTACTGTAATTTATGTGCATAGCTCAGTGACAGGGAATACATTCTTAGAAGGCAAAAGTACTGATAAAATAACTTGCTATAGACCAGCTTAATATCATTCGTAGTTGGTATATACTAGGTATTGTTAAACTCTAAGATTATATATCATTTTCCAAAAGTAACATTGAATTTTCTAATACATTTGATAATTATTCATACTGCTTGGACCTACAAGAGGCAACATTTCAACTGAATTTATATTGGACATGCATCTCTTAGGCAAATTAAATCCAAAGTCTAGAGTAAACCACAAATTATTTCCAGCATTCAAGGGGTGTGATTTTGGTTGTTTTTGCTGATTTTTTATGGTTGTTGTGATCAAAATCTAGAATCATGATTACAAAATTTTATTATCAAAACTTAGACGGTAATTTTCAAACCAGTGCATGGGCACACATTTGCATGCATGTTTCAGTTTGCACCCAGGGATGCAGATATTTTTTAATTTGCATATGAATATGCACGCATGTTATAAAACAACCTGGCCATTGACATATGTGCCAAATTTTAACTGATGCATGCATCAGCATTAAGTTTTGAAATTTTTAAAGGAGCAATCACACACACCATTTCCAGTTGATCAGTTCATCCACCAATTCACCCAGTTAACAGCTAAGTCCTTTAGACCTTGGCTTGATTTTTTTTAAAACTTACAAGCCATGCATAGCAGAAGTGAAGTTACATGGCAGGAGACCCTGGTGCATGCTGGGTACAAAAGTATTTGTGCATTTCTTGGCTAGACCCCGACATACCCATGCCCCTCCCAGACTACACCCTTCTTTGAAAAGTTGTGAGATGTGTGCACCGCAGCATTTCCACATGTAACTGGGTGCTTTTTAAAATATGGTTGGCACACGTCAGAACAACTTATTCATGCAAACACTAATTAATGTGCATGCTGGGCTTTTAAAATTCACCTTTTTGAAAATAAGTCTCTCCTAAGTGAAAATATTTTGTTCTGTGATGGGATTAATATTGAAAGTTGCAATGAGTAATTCAATTCTGGTGATTGATGTGAAAGTAGAATATAAAAGTACACCACTGGATCATGGCTTAAAGTTTGTGATTCTTTTGGCTTTGACAAAACCTAGAACTGGAAAAACTAATGAAAACTTTAATGAAGGTATTAATAAGTATTGAGAGAGATAGAGATCATGTCAAATGAAGATGATTTCTTTGCTTGGGTGATGAGAAAATTAGATCAAGAACGTGAGCTGGATATGGTTTGCTTGGATTTCAACAAAGCTCTTGATCCAGTCCTGCACTGAGACTCAAAAATAACCTGAGCAGCGGGGGAGTGGGTCCCAGGGTGTGGACTGGAGTAGGAACTGGTAGATGACAGAGGGCAGTGGTAAATGGAATTTAGTTTGAAGAAAGCAGGGCATGCAGCAGAGTGCTTCAGGGATCGGTCCCAGGGTCGGCTCTGTTTAACACTTTTGTGAATGATATTGCAGAGGTGTTAGAAAGAAAAACGTGCCTCTTTGCAGATGATAATAAGATCAGAAACCTAGTGCACATCCCTGAGAGAACAGACAGAATGAGATGTGATCTAGGAAAGTTTGGGCAGTGGTTGAATGTTTGGCAATTAACATTTAGTGCAAATAGAAAAAAACAAAACAGGGCAGAATCATGCATTTGGTACAGAAATTTGCCACTGGAAACTGCCCTGCCATTGGTTAATCATCATAACCTTATGTACATTTCTGTACTAAAGCAGGAAACTGGATATCAGGTCATGGCTGTACTAATAATAATAATTATGCAAAAAGCTGAAAACATGAATGATGCTCACTATTTTTGGTGAGCGAAGGAACATTAGTGTCAGGTTTTGGATTTAAAATAAGGGTTTGTAAAGTGCTTCCTCGTGATAATATTAGATGTTTTATACTTGAGAGCTGAAGAATATGTTTTATTTGTTTTAAACAATTATTTTATATTGTATTTTATCTTGCTATATGTCACTTTGGGTGTTTTTAACATTAAAATGCTTAATAAATGTTTTAATAAAATAAATATTATCTTTTAACAAGCAATAAACTCATATGTTAAGGCCATGAATTGTATTTTTTTTATTTAATTTTTTAATTAGAAATGACAAAACCATTTTAAACAAATAAGCAAAACAGCTCAGCAAATAAGCAAAACAGGTCTCATTGCTATGGATGCCTCTGATGAAATATTTGAATATGATTAAAAAACCCTCTAATCTAATGCCTTTTTTATAATATGGCATGCCGATATAATCATTTTTAAAATTTGGATTACTTATTAGATGCCACATTAAAGTTCCACATTTTTCTGAACTTTCCATTATTGAGGGCAACTAATATAAATGTTCTCGTCTATAATTTCTTTGCAATGATTTTCATCATAAGAATTTTTTAACATCTTACAACTAGTTTCAATTAAAATCTTTAGACTATGATTTATAATAAATCTGCTTGTATTTCTGATCTGTGTTTAGTGTGCAGTTCAATTAAACAAATGTTTAGAATCATTTATGGGTGAAAGATGTTATTGCAGTCGACAACTAAAAGATTTCCCATTTTTTAAAACATAGGTAAAGAGGGGAGTTGTGTCTCTAGAAAGCTGTATAAATGGGGTGTACATGGCTTGAGTCCTATATCTCTCCACCATTCCATCAGAGGTTACAAGTCTCCAGTCCCTTTCACAGTTCCCCATTTCACTGCATATTAGTTAAAATATACATGACCTCAGCCCAAGAGGGTGACCCTCAGAACAGTGACTCTACACTCTTGGTACTGTCTACTCTGTATCTTCCATTTATACTTTGATGCTTACATTTCTTTCCCCTCACCCACCTCAGGCATAGCAGGCATCAGCTTTTCTGTAAGTCTCACACCAAGACGTTTTGCTTTGGTAGAAGGGCTTTAGTGAATGTGAGCTGAACTTATATTCTTGTGGGGATTAGTTTGTTCTGAGAGTGTGCTTGAGAAATAAGTCCAAGTAAGAGTGTGATAGCCCACTGAGTATGATTCATCGTGCTGTGGATGGATGAGTTTAAATAATAGCATGGTGGACAGACCAATGTTTGTGAATGTGTATTGGATAGTACTGCATCCATCAAGGGGTATTGGAAAGCTGACTGTGAATGCCCTTGTGCTGGATAGATAATAATAACTATGTATGTGTGGAAATGGCAGGAAAGTGTATTAGATTATGGAGTGCTAGCATCTGATGAGAATGAGACCATGAATGAGTGTGGAAGGGTAAGGTGGGCATGAATGAGTGTGTGATGCTGGATATGAATATAAGTCAGTGAACAATGGGTGAGGGAGAGTGTGTGCTCTTGCAGTGTGGTTTGGGAGCAGGAACATATAGGAGTGTGTGAACTTATTGAATATTTCATGCTCGACATTTTCCTAGGTCCTGATGTGGATGAACTGTGCACATTCGACAGGAGGAACAAGATTGAATTCAGCTCAAGAGAGAAAGAAGAGAAAGCTTTGTGGTCAATTCATGAGTAACGTAAGATCTTTTCTCTTTTAAGCTCTTTGTAAGGCCAAATAAAAGTTTTCACACCAATAAGCAAAACCAAATTATGTGGTAGAAATTATTTCCTTTTATCTAACAACCACACAATACTGCATTGTCTATAAACTGATGAAAGTACTGTACCCAAGCATTTGTCTCAGCCTGCTGGACAAAAGATGTACCTCGTCAATTATAATCATTAGCAACCTATATCTATTAGGGATGTGAATCGTGTGCCCGATCATTTTAACGATCGGGTTCGTCTGGGGGGGGGGGGGGGGGTAGGAATCTGATCGTTACGAGATGTGAATTGGAATTGGTTCCGATTCCAATTCACATCACTAATTGTTTTTAGTGAGGCCCACGCAGATAAAAAAAACCCCACCCCGACCCTTTAAAATTACCCCCTTAGCCTCCCCCACTCTCCCGACCCCCCTCCAAAACTTTTTACACATACCTGGTGGTCCAGAGGGGCCGCAGGCAGCGATCTCCCATTCCCACGCTATCAGCTGCGCTAAAAAAAATGGCGCCGATGGCCCTTTGCCCTTACCATGTGACAGGGCAAAGGTAGCGCCGGCACCATTTTGAATATTGGCAATACGGCCCGCATGCAGGAGATCGCTCCCGGACCCCTGCTGGACCCCCAGGGACTTTTGGCCAGCTTGGGGGGGGGCCTCCTGAACCCCACAAGACTTGCCAAAAGTCCAGCGGGGGTCCGGGAGCGACCTCCTGCACTCCGGCCGTATTGCCAGTACTCAAAATGGCGCCGGCGCTACCTTTGCCCTCACTATGTCATAGGGGCCGATAAGGCCATCCCAAATGAGCTTTCTCAGTTGTAGGCCTGGTCCTCTGGAACACTATTCCAGAAGAAATTTGCTTAATAAGAAATAATAAAGAATTAAAAAAAACATTAAAAACACATCTTCTTACCGTAGCATATAAAATCAGTTAACCAATCCTACTGCAGTGCATACAATTTGCTGATAGCAGCACTTGCCAAAATTGAATTTTATTTAATTAGGCACTAGCCAATGTTCTTTTATGATGTATTTTAGGTATTGATTATATTGTTATTTTAACTATGTAAACTGGTTTTACTGTAAACCACTTAGATTGTCAAAATTTAAAAAAAAATTGCTTCGGTGTTTACTGAAGAGGATGTTGGGGAAATACCCTTAATCACACAAATCTTAACATCAGTAGAAAATTGTTTTGTTTTGAATGGGGTAAAGTTTGTAGGACCTTCATGACCTCAGTTTGCAAATAGTCACAAACTGGAAAGAACTCTGGTCCAACTTTATTATTTTTATTGTAGGTCATGAAAGTCCTACAAACTTTACCTATAAAAAGCAAAAAACGTTTTCTACTGAGGTTAGGATTTGTGTGATTATTTGTTAGTTTCCTCAGATTTCCGAGGTATTCTGGGCTATTTTGTTTGATTTGGGGAGATACCCTTTCCAGAGAATGTTTTCATGGGTAATAATTCAGATGGACTGAACCAAATCAAGGTAAACCTGGAAGATGTGGTAGGCCTGATTGACAAACTGAAGAGCAGTAAATTACCTGGACTAGATGGTATACACCCCAGGGTTCAGAAGAGACTAAAAAATGAAATTTCAGATCTATTAGTAAAAATGTGTAACCTGTCATTAAAATCATCCATTGTACCTGAAGACTGGAGGGTGGCTAATGTAACCACAATATTTAAAAAGCACTCCAGGGGCAATCCAGGAATCTACAGTTCAGCTAGCCTGACTTCAGTGCCAGGAAAATAGTGGAAAGTGTTCTAAAAATCAAAATCACAGAACATATAGAAAGACATGGTATAATGGAACAAAGTCAGCATGGCTTTACCCTAGGCAAGTCTTGTCTCACAAATCTGCTTTACTTTTTTGAAGGAGTTAATAAACATGTAGATAAAGATGAGCCGGTAGATGTAGTATATTTGGATTTTCAGAAGGCATTTGACAAAGTTCCTCATGAGAGACTTCTAGGAAAAGTAAAAACTCATGGGAAAGGTGTTGATGTCCTTTCATGAACTACAAACTGGTTAAAAGACAGGAAACAGAGAGTGGGATTAAATGGACAATTTTCTCAGTGGAATGGAGTGGGCAGTGGAGTGCCTCAGGGATCTGTATTGGGACTCTTACTTTTCAATATATTTATAAATGATCTGGAAAGGAATATGATGAGTGAGATAATATTTTCAGATGATACAAAATTATTCAGAGTAGTTAAATCATAAGTAGATTGTGATAAATTGCAAAGCTCCTTGTGAGACTGGAAAATTGGGCATCCAAATAGCAGATGAAATTTAATGTAGATAAGTGCAAGGTGATGCATATAGGGAAAAATAGCCCATGCTATAGTTACACAATGTTAGGTTCCATATTAGGAGCTACCACCCAAGAAAGAGATCTAGGCATCAAAGTGGATAATACATTGAAATCATAGGCTCATTGTGCTGCAGCAGTCAAAAAAGCAAACAGGAATTATTAGGAAGGGAATGGTGAATAAAACAGAAAATGTCATAATGCCTCTGTATCGCTCTATGGTGAGGCCGCACCTTGAATACTGTGTACAATTCTGGTCGCTGCATCTCACAAAAGATATAGTTGTGATGGAGAAGGTACAGAAAAGGGCAACCAAAATGATAAAGGGGATGGAACAGGTCCCTTATGAGGAAAGACTAAAGAGGTTAGGGCTGTTCAGCTTGGAGAAGAGACGGCTGAAGGGGGATATAATAGAGGTGTTTAAAATCATGAGAGGTCCAGAACAGATAAATGAGAATCAGTTATGTACTCTTTCGGATAATAGAAGGACTAGGGGGCACTCCATGAAGTTAGCATGTAGCACATTTAAATCTAATCAGATAAAGTTCTTTTTCACTGAATGCACAATTAAATGCTGGAGTTGTTGCCAGTGGGTGTGGTTAGTGCCGTTAGTATAGCTGGGTTTAAAATGGTTTGGATAAATTCTTGGACAAGAGGTCCATTACCTGCAATTAATAAAATTGATGTAGAAAATAGCCACTGCTATTATTACTAGCATCAGTAGCATAGGATATTCCCATTTTTTGGGTACTTGCCAGATACTTGTAGCATGGATCAGCCACTGTTGGAAACAGGGTACTGAGCTTGATGGACCCTTGGTCTCTCCCAGTATATCATTTTCTTATGTTCTTATAATTAACAATTTCTTTAAATACAATCCCAATTCTTAAAAAAGTAAAGTTGTGTCATAAATAGAGAGAAGGAAATTAATGTTTCCTCTTTCAGATGAACCATTGGAACTGAATTTGAAGGTTGTTTGATTGCAAGAAAAGTAATATTTTCATACACATCTCCCCTATTTATAGAGTCATTCATCAAAATACATTATGGTGTTAATGCATGTGATAATCGTGTTACCACAATGTGTGACTGCAAATGTTTTGAACGGGTGGGTACAATATTGCATCGTGTTATCCTGAAATGGCCATAACACAATTTGCAAATTGCATTTTGGCCATTTCTGAGCTTGACAAGGGGTAAATGGGAGAGGAATGGAAGGGAGAGGGAGGCAGGAGGGAGAGAGATCGAGAGAGAGAACCAGCCTATTTATATCATTATAGGAGGGCCAGCTAATAGCTCGAGGTAGGGTGTTAGTGGTAGTTTATGGTTTAGGGGCAAGTTTTACATGCTGAGTGAGACTTATGAACATTACAGTATGCCTCAGTGAAGAAGTTATTTATTTATTTTATTTAAAAATGTTTGTATACCGCTTTTACAATCAAGTGAGTAATCAAAACGGTTAACAAAAATAAAACATACATAATCTAGAGATAAAAACTTAAAAAATTAACAGTAAAAACAAATACAGTAATATAAAACATAGTTCAAAAAATATAAAATAAAAAAAAATACAAGAATGCTAAACATAGTGGGGCAGATTTTATAAAACTACGCGCGTGAGTACTTTTGTTAGCGCACCAGGCGCAAACAAAAGTATGCCGGATTTCAATAGATACGCTCATGCCATGCGTATCTGCTAAAATCTGGGGTCGGTGCAGCCTGCCTCCGTTCCATCCGAGGCAGCTCCGAAATTGGAGGGAACTTTCCTTCCATGCCCCCGCACATTCCCCTCCCTTCCCCTACCTAACCCACCCCCCTGGTCCTATCTAAACCCCCCTACCTTTGTTGCACAAGTTACGCCTGCCCGAGGCAGGCGTAACTTGTGTGCACCGGGCAGGCCGCTGGCACGCCATGATCCAGTCTGGGGGCTGGTCCGGAAGCCGCGGCCACACCCCGGAACACCCGTGATGACGCGTCAACTGCAACACGCCCCTGACACGCCCCTGACACACCCCCGATGATGCGCCGGCACAAGGGATGTTTACATGCTTAAACTCTTAGGGGTAGATTTTTAAAGTTATGCGCGGGCGTAGATTTGTTCGCGCCGGGTTGCGCGAACAAATCTACGCAAGATTTTATAACATGCGCGAGCTGCCGCGTGCATGTTATAAAATCCAGGGTCGGTGCGCGCAAGGGGGTGCACAATTGTGCAACCTGCGCGTGCCGAGCTGAGCAGCCTGCCTCCGTTCCCTCTGAATCAAGGCCGCTCTGAAATCGGAGCGGCCTTGAAGGGAACTCCTTTTCTGCCCCCCTACTTCCTCTCCCTTCCCCTACCTAACCCACCCCCTAGCCCTAACTAAATACCCCCCACCTTTGTTTAGAAAGTTACGTGTGTCCGAGGTAGGCATAACTTACGCGTGCTGGTCATCTGCCGGCACGTCATTCCCTGGCCCAGGGGCTGGTTCAGAGGCCTCGGCCACGCCCCCGAAATTCCCCAGCCGGCACCATGCCCACAGCCCCACCCCCGGAACGCCCCGAATACCGCACCGCCCCCGACACGCCCCGACACGCGTCCCGGGGCTTTGCACGCACCGGCGGCCTATGCAACATAGGCGTGCCATGTGCAAGTCCCCTGCACGCGTAAATCTGGCTGGATTTATGTGCGCAGGGCTTTTAAAATCTTCCCCTTAGGTTTTTACTCTTTAGTCATTCTCCAGCTTGTCTCAGAACATCACAGATGATAGCTCTCCACACCTACATTTGCTCTACATTTACCTGTCATTCAATTATGCCGTGAACTGCCTCACCTCTCACAAGCCCTGCCCAAAATGGTGATTTTGAGAAGTGTGGTTTCACCTACACAATGGGGCAGATTTTCAAAGGGTTACGCGTGTATCTTACATGCATAACCCTGAAAACCTGCAGCTGCCACGCCGAGCCTATTTTGCATAGGCTCGGCGATGCGTGCAAGCCCCGTATGTCCCAGGGCTTGAAAAAATGGGCGGGGAGTGGTAGGGGCGGGGCATGGGCGGGCCAGTGGCTTCTCCATTGCTGCTGGGCCCGGGGATCGTGTCCCGGGACTCAGCCGGCATGCGCAAGCTACGCCTGCCCAGAGGCAGGCACAACTAAGAAAATAAAGATTGGGTGGGTTAGATAGGGCTGGGGGGTGGGTTAGATAGGGGAATGGAGGGGAAGGTGGGCAGCAGAGGGAATGGGGAAAGCCATTGGGGCTCCCCTAGGGCTTGGTACACGCTTGGGGGCGGATTTTAAAAGCCGCGCGAATAGCCTACTTTTGTTTGCGCTCCAGGCGCAAACAAAAGTACGCTGGATTTTAGTAGATACGCGCGGAGCCGCGCGTATCTGCTAAAAACCTGGATCGGCGCGCGCAAGGCTATGGATTTTGTATAGCCGGCGCGCGCCGAGCCGCGCAGCCTACCCCCGTTCCCTCCCAGGCCGCTCCGAAATCGGAACGGCCTCGGAGGGAACTTTCCTTTGCCCTCCCCTCACCTTCCCCTCCCTTCCCCTACCTAACCCACCCGCCCGGCCCTATCTAAACCCCCCCCTTACCTTTGTCGGGGGATTTACGCCTCCCTCTGGGAGGCGTAAATCCCCGCGCGCCAGCGGGCCTCCTGCGCGCCGGGCCGCGACCTGGGGGCGGGTTCGGAGGGCACGGCCACGCCCCCGGACCGCCCCGGGCCGTAGCCACGCCCCCGTACCCGCCCCCAAAACGCTGCCGACACACCCCCGAAATGCTGCGACGACCGGGCCCACCCCCCGACACGCCCCCGACACGCCCCCCTTGGAGAACCCCGGGACTTACGCGAGTCCCGGGGCTCTGCGCGCGCCGGGAGGCCTATGTAAAATAGGCTTCCCGGCGCGCAGGGCCCTGCTCGCGTAAATCCGCCCGGTTTTGGGTGGATTTACGCGAGCAGGGCTCTGAAAATCCGCCCCTTGGTGCACAAGTGTACACCCTCTTGTGCACGCCGACCCTGGATTTTATAACATGCGCGCGGCTGCGTTCACATGTTATAAAATCGGGCATGGATTTATGCACGCTGGGTTGTGCGCAGTTATAAAATTTGGCCAAATGATGTTTCCTTTGTTCTTTCTATAGCTGATTTGGTGAGAGTGAATACATGAAAAGTGAGAAGACAAAGGATGATAAATGACTTAAAACCAATATCTGCTGCTTTTGATGACTTTGAGAAGAACCAAAGGATGGTAGCCATCTGCATGATTGAATATCTGAATATTGAAAAATATATTACTGGTAGTCATTAATCCAATGTTGTAATCTCTTTCTTTATATCCTAACAGATTATGAGAACTGAAACAATGGAGAAGGAGAATAAGACATGGACAACAGGATTCATTATTCTGGGCTTTAATAAACATTCTCAAGAGGAAATGTTAATTTATGTAATAGTTTTACCAGCCTTCTTTATCTCTATTCTGGGAAACCTTGGGTTTTTAACATTAATGTGGTCTGATCATCATCTCCACAAACCCATGTACTTCTTCCTCAGTAACTTGTCCTTGTTAGATATTTGTAACACCACAGTCACTTTCTCAACAATGCTGCAAAGTCTCAAAGTAGGGAACACATTAATTTCCTTCTCTCTATGTATGACACAGCTTTACTGTTTCATAAGTTTAACAAGCACCGAATTCTACCTTCTCCCTGCTATGGCCTATGATCGCTATGTAGCAATATGCAACCCATTGCGATACCCAATCATGATGAATAAAAGAATCTGCATCCTACTGGTGGCTGCTTCATGGGTAGGTGGCTCTCTGGATATAGTTCCTGTTGAAGTTTTCATATCTCAGTTATCCTTTTGTGGCTCCAATGAGATTAACCATTTCTTCTGTGATCCCAATGCACTGCTAAAATTATCCTGTAGTGATACCCACAACATTGAAATACTATTGCTTTCTGAAGGAGTATTTGTGGCTCTCATCCCACTTCTTCTAACTCTGTCATCCTACATCTTTATCATTGCAGCCATCCTGAAAATCCATTCTTCTGATGGGAGAAGCAAGGCCTTCTCCACCTGCTCCTCCCACCTCACAGTGGTTTTTCTGTTCTATGGGACAGTTATGTGTGTCTACATGAGGCCCAGTTCAATGCAATCACCAGAGCTAGACAAAATGTTTGCTCTCCTGTACACGGTACTCATCCCCATGCTAAACCCTCTGATTTATAGTTTGAGAAATCAAGAAGTAAAAAATGCCCTCAGAAAAGTCATCATTAGAAAATAATATCAAAGGTAAAAGTCTGCCAGGAACTAGGAATACACTGGTGTTTTTGATTATTGCAATACATTAAACTATGAAAACTACTAAAAACACAATCAATCCTAGCTTTATTTGAGTTGTTGGCTGCTTGCTTATATATTTATTTTGTATAATTGAGCATGATGGAGACCATTACCTGACTTGCATTTTCCAAACAAAAGTACAAAAATGGAGAGAGTAAAAAGGACAAGCATAGGATAAACACTACAGATCCCTAGATGGTAGAGGATAGAAATGAAGAAATGTGGGGAACCCTTGAGTACCTGTGCCGGGACGAGGAGGTTTCTGATTCCAACGTGGACACTTTGAGACACCTTGCCCCAGAGGACACCGAGGACCTGAAAAACAGGCGTTCTGCAGTGGGAGAGGGGGAACCCATGAGTACCTGTGCCGGGATGAGGAAGTTTCCAATTCCAATGTGGGCACTTTGAGAGACACCTTGCCCCAGAGGACCTGAAAAGCAGGTGTGCTGCGGCGCACTGCCGCCGGCATGCCGAAGCCATGCACCAAAGGGATGCGCCCCTTCTGAATTTTTTTCTCCCAATGCTAATATGGGAAAGAAAAGGAAGAGGAAGAGTGTCAGCTGTAGCAACTTCAACTCCAACTTCAGGTCCAATGGACATACATGTGGTAAGAGCTAATTCAACACTGCGGGAACCGAGTATCAAATTAGCTGGGATTTCATTATCCCCAGAAGCGCATTCTTCACCACCCATGCCACAGTCAATGATGGGTATTCCTATACCTGGACCAAGTGATGTTTATTAGGGATGTGAATCGTTTTCCATATCGTCTTAACGATAGAAATCGTGTGGCAGGGCAAGAAAATCGTCTTAGGCATGATTTTTTAGTTAAAAAATCGTTAAAAATCGTTTTTTCCGATTAGTGCGCACTAACGGGAGTTAGTGCGCACTAACTGGGAGTTAGTGCGCACTAACTGAAAATGATACAATTTGACACTTTTCAGGTCAGTTAAGGTCAGTTTAGGAATGAATATGTATTCCTATTGGCTGCCCTCTTATTTATTCATGTTACCAAGTTTCCTACTGACAGTATATGGGGGATGGGAAATGGAAACAGTTGGTAGCTTGACAAAACAAGTAATGTGATCAGTCAATGTGACTAGAACTTGTGCCCTAACCCTGATACCAGGGGTATTGTGATCTTCCTGCACACAGTGCCCTATCCCTATTAATACCAGGAGTGTTGTGATCTTCCTGCACACAGTGCCCTATCCCTAATACCAGGGGTGTTGTGATCTTCCTGCACACAGTGCCCTATTCCTGATACTGGGGGTGTTGTGATCTTCCTGCACACAGTGCCCTATTCCTGATACCGGGGGTGTTGTGATCTTCTTGCACACATCCCGGTATCAGGGATAGGGCACTGCATGCAGGAAGATCACAACACTCCTGGTATTAATAGGGATAGGGCACTGCATGCAGGAAGATCACAACACTCCTGGTATTAATAGGGATAGGGCACTGCATGCAGGAAGATCACAACACCCCTGGTATCAGGGATAGGGCACTGTGTGCAGGAAGATCACAATACCCCGGAGGAGTGAGGGTCAGGCAGCTCCCCCCTGTCTGTGAAGCCAGCCTCTCACTAGTAATGCAGGGAGGGAGCTGTCTCAGACTTCACCATCCTCCCCCCCCCCCCCCCTCACCCACACACCATTCACTAGCTGGGACATGGGGGAAGTCAGGAGTGAGGGTCAGGCAGCTCCCCCCTGTCTGTGAAGCCAGCCTCTCACTAGTAATGCAGGGAGGGAGCTGTCTCAGACTTCACCATCCTCCCCCCCCCTCACCCACACACCATTCACTAGCTGGGACATGGGGGAAGTCAGGAGTGAGGGTCAGGCAGCTCCCCCCTGTCTGTGAAGCCAGCCTCTCACTAGTAATGCAGGGAGGGAGCTGTCTCAGACTTCACCATCCTCCCCCCCCCCCCTCACCCACACACCATTCACTAGCTGGGACATGGGGGAAGTCAGGAGTGAGGGTCAGGCAGCTCCCCCCTGTCTGTGAAGCCAGCCTCTCACTAGTAATGCAGGGAGGGAGCTGTCTCAGACTTCACCATCCACCCCCCCCCCCCCTCACCCACACACCATTCACTAGCTGGGACATGGGGGAAGTCAGGAGTGATGGTCAGGCAGCTCCCCCCTGTCTGTGAAGCCAGCCTCTCACTAGTAATGCAGGGAGGGAGCTGTCTCAGACTTCACCATCCTCCCCCCCCCCTCACCCACACACCATTCACTAGCTGGGACATGGGGGAAGTCAGGAGTGAGGGTCAGGCAGCTCCCCCCTGTCTGTGAAGCCAGCCTCTCACTAGTAATGCAGGGAGGGAGCTGTCTCAGACTTCACCATCCTCCCCCCCCCCCCTCACCCACACACCATTCACTAGCTGGGACATGGGGGAAGTCAGGAGTGAGGGTCAGGCAGCTCCCCCCTGTCTGTGAAGCCAGCCTCTCACTAGTAATGCAGGGAGGGAGCTGTCTCAGACTTCACCATCCACCCCCCCCCCCCTCACCCACACACCATTCACTAGCTGGGACATGGGGGAAGTCAGGAGTGAGGGTCAGGCAGCTCCCCCCTGTCTGTGAAGCCAGCCTCTCACTAGTAATGCAGGGAGGGAGCTGTCTCAGACTTCACCATCCTCCCCCCCCCCCCCTCACCCACACACCATTCACTAGCTGGGACATGGGGGAAGTCAGGAGTGAGGGTCAGGCAGCTCCCCCCTGTCTGTGAAGCCAGCCTCTCACTAGTAATGCAGGGAGGGAGCTGTCTCAGACTTCACCATCCTCCCCCCCCCCTCACCCACACACCATTCACTAGCTGGGACATGGGGGAAGTCAGGAGTGAGGGTCAGGCAGCTCCCCCCCTGTCTGTGAAGCCAGCCTCTCACTAGTAATGCAGGGAGGGAGCTGTCTCAGACTTCACCATCCTCCCCCCCCCCCCTCACCCACACACCATTCACTAGCTGGGACATGGGGGAAGTCAGGAGTGAGGGTCAGGCAGCTCCCCCCTGTCTGTGAAGCCAGCCTCTCACTAGTAATGCAGGGAGGGAGCTGTCTCAGACTGGTATCAGGGTTAGGGCACTGTGTGCAGGAAGATCACAACACTCCTGGTATTAATAGGGATAGGGCACTGTAAGAGATGACTGTAGTAGATTGAATAAAGATCTGATGTTTCTGCTCTCCTCACACCAAACAAAAACAACACACAAGCAGAGAAGCCCTTCTTACAAAGCTGAGCTAGTGAGTTAAGTAGGAGGAAAAGTAAACATACTGGTGCCAGTGTGGCTACCTTAAAAATACACTTACCAACAATCAATTACATATATTTGAACTGTGTACAGTTCCAGCCAGGACCACCTTTCTAAAATGCACAGTGATTGGCAAATTCAACATGCACTAGCATTTCAGGTGCCTGCTAACAAAAATAATAAACAAACAAGTTCTAGTCAGGTGAGTGCTGATCATTACATTACTTTTTTTGTCAAGCTTCCAACTGTTTCCATTTCACATCCCCCCAACCATATTGGTAACATCAATAGATAAGAGCACAGCCAGCCAATAGGAATACATACATACATATTCATTCCTAAGTGACCTTTACTGACCTGGGAAGTGTGAACACTTTGTTTCATTTTCTGTTGGTGTTCGTTAGTTTCCAGTTCCATTTCCCATCCCCCCAACCATCACCTCAGTGGTAACCTTGGTAACATCAATAGATAAGAGGGCAGCCAGCCAATAGGAACACATATTCATTCCTAACTGACCTTCAGTGACCTGGAAAGTGTTTATTTGTATCATTTTCAGTTAGTGCGCACTAAATCGAGTTAGTGCACACTAACGGGGAGTTAGTGCGCACTAACTCGATTTAGTGCGCACTAACACGATTTAACGATTTTTAACGATAAATCGTTAGAATTTCTATTGTATCGTGTTCTATAATGATTTAAGACGATATAAACATTATCGGACGATAATTTTAATCGTTGAAAAACGATTCACATCCCTAATGTTTATGTTAATTCAAGTAAGATGGGTAATATTGATACCTCAGGTTTTCAAGGTACATTGCCTCATGCCCATAATGATGTTCTTCCAGCTGGGGAACAACGGAACTCAGACATTGAGTTTTCATCAGAAGATACCCCTCAACTTATTCCACAGCCTGTGATTTTTGATTGTGTAAAAGAGGATCTCTTGGTGGAAGTACAAAGAGAACTGTTGGAAGCTTCTCTTAAAGATATTTGGAGAGTAATTACTAGAATAGATAATGCTTTAACAAATTCTGTAAAGCAGTTTTCTTTATATACAGGAAAAGTCTCAAATTTTTAGATCTAGAGGGAAGATCTTTAAGATTGGAAAATGAAGTTAAACTGCAATCTGGGGCAATAGCCAGCTTGTAGCAAATATCTGTTTCCTCAATTAAAGATAAGTTAATTGCTCATCAAAAATATGAAGATTTGTAAAATAGTTTAAGATCTAATAATTTACGACTTTTGAATTTCCCAGTAACTCGATTCCTTTCTGGAACTGAGTTATTTAACAAATATGTAATAGGAGAATTTGCAATCCACAAATGAGAAATCATATTTTTTATTTCAAATTCTTATTATATGCCGAATAAGAAAAGGTTGGTTAATATAGAATAGGGGTCTTTTGATGTGTTGACACCTATCCATAGTCCAAATATTTCCTCCTTTTTTGCAATATGAAGAAATACGAACTAGGGCCACCTTTGTGGTCATGTTTGTTTTAGAATCAGATACAAATGTATTCTTTTGCCAATACTTTAATAAGGAGTTAAATTTTTGTGGCCAGAAGATACAGATATTTCCAGTTGTTTCGAGAGAAACTCAACTGAGAAGAAAACAGTTTTTATCTTTGAAACCAGGTGTATTATATTTGGGAGCATTTTTTTTATTTAAAATTTCCTTGCAAATGTGTTATTTCATTCCAGAACAACAAGTTTATTTCTCTTGACCCAGCAGATCTTGAAAGGTTTATAAATGATAAAAGAAAGCTGTGTAATGACTGTGGCATGGTTGTTTGTACCGGCACAGTAAAAAACATGTTCTGCATATTATTGATAAATATTTCCTAATGTATCCCCCCTGGATGTGGGCTTGTGTATCATTATCTTTTGTAATTTTCTATTATTGATATTTTCTTATACTATTTTCTCTGATAATGGTACTTTACCAGTCATCATTGCTGTAAGTATGAAGTGAAAAGCTTATTAAAGTGTAAATTTAAAAAAAAAAGAAATGAAGAAATGTAAATTTATGTGCAATATTTCCGCAGGGGGTTAATCTGCATGACGTGGCAGTTACTTCCCTTAACAGAAGACATGGGGGTAACCTGCATGGATTGGCAGTTATTTATTGTAAGCAATTTGTGGGCAGACTGGATGGATCTTTTGGTCTTTATCTCTTGTCATTTACTATACTACTATATGCAACCTAAGTCAATAATTAGACTTTTTTATTTCTCACAAATTCTCTCTAGAGTCTCTGCTATTTTAGAATTCAATAGCTAAGTCTTCAGTTTAGCAATCACCCTAACTTTAGAGAGCATCAATACTTGGATGTTAGCTTATACTATATTTTACATGTCATGATCCAATCTGCAGTAAGGGAAACAAGAAATAAGAACAAAGTCACACATTCATCATTAATTTGTTTTACAGAATTCCTATAACTGGGAACTCTATGGGATGCAATTCATAGACTGAAAAGAAAAATCCATGCCCAGGTTAATGAGCACAGTGTAATGGGTTTGGAACTTTTATGAGAGATATGACTGCTAGGGATGTGCAGCAGGGACAGATTCATCCCATTCGAGATTCGGATTTGTAGGGGCCCAAATCCGTTGCATCTGTTCTCGAGGGCCTTGGGGGGACTCCTGACCCCTCCAAGACTTGCCAAAAGTCTTGCCAAAAGATCCTGGTGGTCCAGCGGGGGTCCTGGGAGCGATCTCCTGCACTCGGGTTGTCGGCTGCCAGTATTCAAAATGGCGCTGATAGCCTTTGCCCGTTACTATGTCACAGGGGCTATCGGCAACATTTTGAATACTGGTAGCCCCACAGCCCGAGTGCAGGAGATCGCTCCCGTAACTCCGCTGGACCACTAGGCACTTTTGGCAAGTCTTGGGGGGGGGGTCATGAGTGTGGACGGGTCTATTCGTAGGTGATCTATTGTATTCATGGGGGTTCGCCATACGTTTCAGAACCCCCACGAATACAACAAATATGGCATATACGTTGCGGATTCACAATACGTCGAAAACGAATGCACACCCCTAATGACTGCTCTCAAGTTCAATCTTAAACTAATTATCCCTTTGTGCAGCTATAAATATAGTGGGCAATTTTCTCTCACCTGCCCAGCAGAAAAGGTAGCTTGGTATTTTTATACTCGAGTAACATTTTCCTATTTTTTTAAGAAAATTGTCTGTAAAATAAATCAAAGTACAAAAACATCCACAGACTCTTTCCCTGTTTCTGCAGCTGGAGGGACAGAAAAAAAAGTATGGACATATAATCAAAAATGCAATGATATGCTTACAATTTATTCCCCTCATCAGGTTTCATTCACCCCCATGAAGGTTCACTTTAAAACCACCTGTGCAGTCACGTTGAAAATGTCCCCATATTGAATTGGCTGCCTGTCTATGTATCTGTCCCTCTTATCAACATTCAGCTTTATAATATTCCTGAATTCTATCCACGAAAAGTTAAAAATGAGTCAAAGCAATCTTTGTATTGTTCAAATTTCCCATGCAAACCTCACCATAATGTAAAAGTGCACTGTCAGCACACTTAAACACTTGTTTTGGCTCATTTCAGAGTTCTTATTTTTTTTCATTCGTGTTTTGGTTCGTATAATATTTATTTCAGTGAGGTTTCTTTGGTGAGCCAAAGTAATAGTTACATCTAAATAAATAAATAAATACAACTAAATGAATTAAAAAGAAAAAAAAAATCAAATTGGGGCTTTCTCAGGCCCCCTGGCTGCTACCTGAACCGAGGCAGAATCTCCGCAGGCCGTTCTGCTGCTCCTCCTTACCTTCAGCCACAAAGGAGCTTCCAGATGAAGCAAAGGGCAGGAGGGTTCTTGCTCCTCATGACCCAATACGTTTCCCTTTGGAAATGGGCTTTAAAAATATGTGGGTAGAAATGCATGCATTTACCTTTCCCATGCAATGTGTGTCTTATAACGCAAGAAAGGCGTATCTTGTTTACTTTAAACTTTAAAAAATTACTGAATGTTATCCATGGAAAATTATTGGTGGCTCATAAACAGCTTTTCCTTTTTATTCAGATTATCTTTGCAAAGCTCATCAGACACTGGTAAATTTTACAAGAAGTGTGCGTGCACCCAAAGATGCGCTCAATTTATATTGCACGTGCAATCAGTATTTAAAATGTACCTGCTGCGTGTACAAGTGAAGAGAGAGAGAGAGAGAGAGAGAGAGAGGGAGAGAGAGAGACTCTTTTAGTGGGCTGATCTGACCCACTCTATATCTCCCACTGTATGAGGGACACTTTTAACTCAGGGTGGGTTTTGTGGGGGAGCAGTTTTACATGGGTCTGTAGACCCTTGCTTCCTATGCAGACCATTGTAACAGAACCCACCCTGAGTTGAAAGTGCCCCTCTTACAGTGGGATGTAGAGTGTGTCAGATTGTCTCTACCCGTTTGTTTTACAGAAGTCATTTAACTATGAGCTCTGTGGGACAGACTTTATTTCATGGATTGAAAAGAAAAAACCATGCCCAGGAAATGCACACGGGGTAGATTTTATAACATGTGTGCATGCACATGTAAGCCCAATTTTATAAGATGCGTGCGCAGGTGCGCAAATGTTATAAAATCTGGGGTCTATGCATGCAAGGAGGTGCACAATTGTGTACCTTGCACGCGCCGAGCCGTGCTGCCTTCCTGCATTCCCTCCCAGGCCACTCTGAAATCAAAGCGGCCTGTGAGGGAACTTCTCTTCCCCTTGCCTGACCTTCTCACCCCTACCCCTAACCTTCCCCCCCCAGCCCTACTCTAACCCCCCCAAATGTTTTATCCCACCTTATGAGCCTGCGCCGCCTGCCGGCACACGATCCCTCAACACAGTGGCAATGGCCGCTGTGTAGCAGGCCTCTGCCCCTGCCCCGCCCATGCCTGCCTCTGGAGTGCCCACACCCCACCCTTTTGTAAGGCCCCGGGACTTACACATGTCCCAGGGCTTTACGCGCGCGGCAGGGCCTTTTTAAAATAGGCCCGGCCGCGCATAACCTTTTGAAAATCCAGCCCACAGTGTAACAGGCTTAAACCTTTGATGAGACATTACTACTCTCAAATTCAAACTGGATCTAATTAGCCCCTTTACACAGCTATAAATACAGGGGCAAGGTAGAGTGGTACGTTTATGAGATCCTTTTTTTTAAAGGATTCACTGTATCCTGAAAGTCCATAAAATAATTTATCTCTTGGGTCTATCTCCATGGGAATATTTTCTCTCTCTTTTGTCCCAAAGTTTGGGTCCTTTCTGAGGGGGGGAAGAATAACCTTCTAGGCCCAGCTGATGGTGTGATTTTCCTTCCCTTTAATGTGACTGTACTGTCTATATCTCTCTTTCTGTGTGATGCTGCTATAGGCACCAGACAGGACTCAGTACTGGGTGATCAAAATAAAAGATTACTGCAAGTGTCTTAAAAAAACCCCAAAAAACTAATGTCCAATCACATATGTAATGGTCCTTTTACATCTGTGCTCTCACTGGGTATTTACACTGTGGACTCTCCTTTCTTTTTTTTTTGTCAAAATAATTTTTATTGGGATAAAACATGAACAGTCAATAATTCCCACACTGCAGCAGGTACAACAAATATACTCTGTCCCAGGTCCTAGGCTACATCTTGTCCCTCAGGGAGTGAGCTGGTAAGAAAAAGTCAAATTGGGCAGGGACATCCTCATGTGTGTGAAGGATCACCTGAGTCTCAAAAATCATACCTGAGGTGTGCACGTCTGGTTCTTCCCCAGCCTGTGTCCTGTATCCCAAGGGTCCAGATCCAGCTGTGGATCTCCAAAGGTCTTCTCTTATCTCTCTCTTACTCTGCTCTCCTCCTGATGTGATCTCTCTGGAGGAAAGGTCTGATAAATCAAAGGATCCAGGCTATTACAGCCCAGTTGCAATGTGAGGAGGTACTAAAATCTCTTCTTCCCCCATAAAAAAAAGAGTACCTCCCATGGATTAAGAGTCGGCATGGGAGTGAATGGTAAGCTGGAGCAGCCCCAGAAGATATAATTAATATGGTAACTTTTTATATAAGGTTCAATTGTTTTCCAATGCCCGAGGTCATTCAAATGTTCAACATTTGAATGACCTTCTATTGGCTAAGTATTTTCCAAACAAGGTTTTGGGTAATAAGCTGGTTTTGAGTTTTCTCCTAGAGATGCTTTGTATTTAAATTTCATTAAACTTGAACAGTGGATATTTAAATAAGATAAAAAAATTATAAAATTATGTCAAGGTAGACGTGAGACAATAAATGATTATACATTTCTCTGCTCATAGGCTGACTACGGCCTGCGGCCCATTGAGAGCGAGAGACAGCGGATTAAACCTTACCTTGAGCATATGTCGATGATATTGTCTCTAGTCTGGGTTAAATATGTTTATGGTAAATAGTTAAAAATACTATTTCCCTCTCTAGAGTTGTCACTTTTGTTGTGAGTGATCATTTGAGACGAGTTTGCTTCTGGTGGGTGATTGATCAAAATTGGGTTATATACATACATTTATGTGCATAATTTTATAACAAAGCCATGTGTTGTGCAGCTGAATAGCTTTGAAAATTACCCCTTACTCAATAGATTGGAGGGTAAGCATTGCAGATTATTAGTAAACCCTTATTTGGATATGTCAATCATGGGCCTGAAGCTCTGGAATTCTATGCCTGAAGAGCTATGTATTTCAACATAGAAAATAGAAAAATAAATAATTTGATTCGGTAAATGTATCATCGGGACACACTAGAGAGATAACGTTCCTGGATGGAATAAATGATAGCTTTATAGAACAATTGGTTCAGGAACTGACGAAAGAGGGAGCAATTTTAGATCTAATTCTCAGTGGAGCACAGGACTTGGTGAGAGAGGTAACGGTGGTGGGGCCGCTTGGCAATAGTGATCATAATATGATCAAATTTGATTTAATGACTGGAAGAGGAACAGTGTACAAATCCAAGGCTCTTGTGCTAAACTTTAAAAAGGGAAACTTTGATAAAATGAGAAAAATTGTTAGAAAAAAACTGAAAGGAGCAGCTACAAAAGTAAAAAATGTCCAGGAGGCATGGTCATTGTTAAAAAATACCATTCTAGAAGCACAGTCCAGATGTATTCCACACATTAAGAAAGGTGGAAAGAAGGCAAAACGATTACCGGCATGGTTAAAAGGGGAGGTGAAAGAAGCTATTTTAGCCAAAAGATCTTCATTCAAAAATTGGAAGAAGGATCCAACAGAAGAAAATAGGATAAAGCATAAACGTTGGCAAGTTAAATGTAAGACATTGATAAGACAGGCTAAGAGAGAATTTGAAAAGAAGTTGGCTGTAGAGGCAAAAACTCACAGTAAAAACCTTTTTTAAATATAGCCAAAGCAGAAAGCCTGTGAGGGAGTCAGTTGGACCGTTAGATGATTGAGGGGTTAAAGGGGCACTAAGAGAAGATAAGGCCATCATTGAAAGATTAAATGATTTCTTTGCGTTGGTGTTTACTGAAGAGGATGTTGGGGAGGTACCGATAATGGAGAAGGTTTTCATGGGTAATGATTCAGATGCACTGAATCAAATCATGGTGAACCTAGAAGATGTGGTAGGCCTGATTGACAAACTGAAAAGTAGTAAATCACCTGAACCGGATGGTATACACCCCAGAGTTCTGAAGGAACTAAAAAATGAAATTTCAGACCTATTAGTAAAAATTTGTAACTTATCATTAAAATCATCCATTGTACCTGAAGACTGGAGGATAGCAAATGTAACCCCAATATTTAAAAAGGGCTCCAGGGGCGATCCGGGAAACTACAGACCGGTTAGCCTGACTTCAGTGCCAGGAAAAATAGTGGAAAGTGTTCTAAACATCAAAATCACAGAACATATAGAAAGACATGGTTTAATGTAACAAAGTCAGCATGGCTTTACCCAGGGCAAGTCTTGCCTCACAAATCTGCTTCACTTTTTTGAAGGAGTTAATAAACATGTGGATAAAGGTGAACCGGTAGATATAGTATACTTGGATTTTCATAAGGCGTTTGACAAAGTTCCTCATGAGAGGCTTCTAGGAAAAGTAAAAAGTCATGGGATAGGTGGCGATGTCCTTTCGTGGATTGCAAACTGGCTAAAAGACAGGAAACAGAGAGTAGGATTAAATGGGCAATTTTCTCAGTGGAAGGGAGTGGGCAGTGGAGTGCCTCAGGGGTCTGTATTGGGACCCTTACTGTTCAATATATTTATAAATGATCTGGAAAGAAATACGACGAGTGAGATAATCAAATTTGCAGATGACACAAAATTGTTCAGAGTAGTTAAATCACAAGCAGATTGTGATAAATTGCAGGAAGACCTTGTGAGACTGGAAAATTGGTCATCCAAATGGCAGATGAAATTTAATGTGGATAAGTGCAAGGTGATGCATATAGGGAAAAATAACCCATGCTATAATTAAACAATGTTGGGTTCCATATTAGGTGCTACAAGCCAAGAAAGAGATCTAGGTGTCATAGTGGAAAATACATTGAAATTGTCAGTTCAGTGTGCTGCGGCAGTCAAAAAAGCAAACAGAATGTTGGGAATTATTAGAAAGAGAATGATGAATAAAACGGAAAATGTCATAATGCCTCTGTATCGCTTCATGGTGAGACTGCACCTTGAATACTGTGTACAATTCTGGTCGCCGCATCTCAAAAAAGATATAATTGCGATGGAGAAGGTACAGAGAAGGGCTATCAAAATGATAAGCGAAATGGAACAGCTCTCCTATGAGGAAAGACTAAAGAGGTTAGGACTTTTCAGCTTGGAGAAGAGACGACTGAGGGGGAATATGATAGAGGTGTTTAAAATCATGAGAGGTCTAGAACAGGTAGATGTGAATCGGTTATTTACTTTTTCGGATAGTAGAAAGACTAGGGGGCACTCCATGAAGTTAGCATGGGGTACATTTAAAACTAATCGGAGAAAGTTCTTTTTTACTCAACGCACAATTAAACTCTGGAATTTGTTGCCAGAGGATGTGGTTAGTGCAGTTAGTATAGCTGTGTTTAAAAAAGGATTGGATAAGTTCTTGGAGGAGAAGTCCATTACCTGCTATTAAGTTCACTTAGAGAATAGCCACTGCCATTAGCAATGGTTACATGGAATAGACTTGGTTTTTGGGTGCTTGCCAGGTTCTTATGACCTGGATTGGCCACTGTTGGAGACGGGATGCTGGGCTTGATGGACCCTTGGTCTGACCCAGTATGGCATTTTCTTATGTTCTTATGCTCCCTTTGCCCCTTTAAAGTGCTTTAGGCTATTCATACCACTTTGGTACCACTTTGCCACAGTTTAAAATCCTTGGAGCTCTTTTCTCATTCAGTTGATTGCTCCCCAGAAGTTTCATCACAATTGATAAGAAAACCCCAATTCTGCAGCCAAAAATAGGCTGCAAATACTTCCCCCATTGACTTTAATGGGAAAATGGACAATGTAAAAAACTAATCAAGGAATTGGTTTGCCCCCCTATGAAACTAATGCAATGAATTTGGGTCCCGGTGAAACAAAAACCAAATCAAAATTAATGTTTTCCTTCTGCACATCCCTACTCTTATCACTATACTCTTCCCCAACACACAAGGGATATCTACCTTTAAAGATTTGATTGCTCATTTAGTCTCATACAGGATATTTATCCTGTTGGACTCTATGCCATCTCTGATATAAAGTGCCACCCCACCACCAAGTTGCTCTTCTCTAATAATGTGATATAATTTGTTCCTTGGTTTAGCACTATCCCATTGGTTATCCTTATAAAATAGCATGTCCTTGAGTACAAGCTACTTGTGTGTGTATATGCTTATTTTATGCATGTAACAGAACTGGATTCATGTATCCTAAGCAACATTCACCAAAGGAGGGAGGGTGAGAGAAAAATGGTGCTGCAATGTGGGAGGCAGGAAGATGTGACCATCAGTCAACCAGATGGCCTCTTTTTGCCCACACATTACTCTTCTCCCCCACTCTTGGACCAATTCAGCTGCAAGGACTAATGAGGAAGGAAAGTCTGCATCTTTCTTCCCTTGAAGGCATCAGAGAGTGGGCAAATTTGGATTCAGCATGAAATGCAGCTTGTAGACCAAAAAGTTATGAACATCAATCACATGGTTTAGGGCACCTTGAATGGAATTCCTGGGCATAGCAAACCACGCAACTGATGAACCCAGAGGTGATGTGCACCAGACACATAGCCCAGGGCAACATGGATGGTGAACCTATCCTGCTGTGAGTCCAACTTATTTACAAATATATTCAATTTATATAATACCCATGCAAATATTATGCAAGGGCATGGAACTGGACATCCATACTACTGCTTCAGCTTTCATTAAATGAAACACCCAAGGTCTACACAAGTAATAATCATAATGACCACTGCTGGAAACAGGATGCTGGGCTTGATGGACTATTGGTCTGACCCAGTATGGCAATTTCTTATGTTCTTATAGTCTTTAAAATGAAAAATACTAATGAAAAGAATAAAGAAAAACAAAATAATAAAGAAAAGTTAATTAAAACTCAAGAGTTTTTGTGATCATTCTTTGAGCTTCAATGTGACATCCCTCATCGCCAATAATCAGGTCCCAGAAGTTTTAACAATCTTTATTACCAGGCCAATTCAAATCCTGTAAATCTTTGAGGAAGAAGCAACTGACTGTGTCACAGCTGAACACCGTAAGTCAATTCAAACCTACTTTTCAGAATTATTCTTTATATTTAAGTTATACAGTTGGATTTACAGGTATAATGCTCATTTTCCCAACATAAATTAAACTAATGCTAATTTGATATACATTAGTCTTATTGCATTATAGTGAATGCTTACTCTTTAAGGTAGTACAAGGACTAGGAGAAATGACATGAAACTAACAGGTGGAAGGTTTAAAACAAACTGGATATTTTTTTATTTACTCAATACAATATTATGCTAATGAATTTGATGCTGGAGGATGTACTTAAGGCATTGAGCAAAGCTGAGTAAAAAGGTTTTGACAATTTCCTGGAAGAAAAATCCATGAATGATTATTAGCCAGGCAGACTTGGGGAAAAACTATCACTTTCTCCTGGGAGTGGAGAGCAGGAAATGGATCTGCCAGGTATCACCTAAACTTCTAGACTGATCACTATCAGAGACAGGATGATTGTCTTGAGGGACCCTTGATCTGACCCAGCATGGAACTTCTCACAATCTTGTGTTCTTATGTGCACAGTATGCAGACCCCATAAGATGTAGAAATAAATCAGAATCTATACTGAGGATATATTTACAGAGTATAGAGTGAATTACAAACCATTACAGCCACAAACTTATATTATGAACCCTCTAAGGACAGGGAAAATATTTACTGTACCTGAAATTAACCCGCCTTGTGCTTCCAATAAAGAGGCCAACTATAAACTGAAAACACAATAAATTCACAATAAATCACAGGTTTCATTGCATATGAAAAGCAAAAGTTTATTTTTTGAGCTCTTGAACCATTAATTTGATCAAAATCTAGGACCTTGATTTCCAAATCATGTTTCTTTATAACCGAAAACAAGTTTCTGCTGTGCAAGGCTACATTGCTCTGTGTTTTGATGAAAATATGGAAGTTGAAATGAAGAATTCAATTTTTGGTATCAGATGGTAAAAGAGATCAGTAAAAGTTACATTTTCAAAGGGGTTCTGAGCTTGAAAAAATATCTTTAGTGTGTGTAAGTAGCACGTGTGCAAGGATTTACTGTTTTATAAACGTGAGGAATAAGTACGTATTATTGATTTCTCTCTTGCATGCATTTTATCAATAAAAAAGGAAAGATTAGAGGCATAAGAGGGCGGGGTCCATAAGTGCAGGTGGTAGTTGCTACTTTTTAAGAGATACTGTATGTGCCTCTAATTACCAAACTTATTGGAACAGTTTTACACCTGCTGATTGATTCACACAAATGAAGTTGGACTTGTCTGTTTCAGAGCAGAAATCTGCTGTACAGCTCCCAGCATTTAGTCCATAAAATATTAGCATTAATCTCTGCAAATCCACTTATGCATGCAAATGCTGTACCGTGGATAGGCCTGAAAGTGGGGCTCCAAATGCACCAGCCAGACCCTGCCTTTTGTGTTTCTTACTTTCTCTGCCTATCTTAATCTGAAAGTCCCATCTGCCTATTTTGTTGTTGCCTCACCTGAGTCTCTTCTGCATGCACTCACATCAAAATCTGGACTGATGGACTTCTGATTAAATCAAGCTCAGATTTCACTTAATTCAGTGGTGAAATCAGAGCAATGTTTCAAGATCTAAGCAGCCTTCTCCCTTCTAGAATTTAGCAGATAATGTCACCGTCATCACAGAGCAGTGAGCAGAGCTAAAATAGGAATGGGAGCTTAGCTGTGCTTGACTTCCAGAGAAAATAATAACTTAGATTTAATCTGAGATAAATCAAAGAAAGGGAAAAGTCTGAGTATGAATATCTGGCTTGCACTCCATCTCTTCTTATCAAACATCTCCTGCCTGATCCACAGTCTGTAATTGAGACCAAAGTTGTAAAACTTCAACTAATTGCACAGTTTTTATTAACATTTACAACGTATCACAGAACAAACCTTACATAGCAACACATTTAGGCAGGTGCATTGTTCTGTTTGTTGCGCTGATGGTGGATCCTTGGCCCGAGGTGGGGTTGATGCTACCCACAGGGCAAGCCCCACGGGTCCCCACCGTCAGGAGGCAGAGCAGACCAGGCCGACTGAAGCTTTGCCAATACCAGCCCTCGTTCCCCACAGCTTGAGCCCTTGGGTGCCGGGGCTGGCTGGTCTCAGGCGGCCTCTATCAGACGACTTCCAATGGATTTTATAGCAGGTAGCCAGGGACCAGCAGAGGTAGGAGCACAAGATGGCACTGGCCGTCCATTGCTCCTACCACGTGACAGGGGCTGACCAATGGCACCAGTAGCCCCTGTGACATAGTAAGGGCAAAGGCTATCGGCACCATTTTGATTACTGGCAGCCAACGGTCCAAGTGCAGGAGGTCGCTCCCGGACCCCCACTGGACTTTTGGCAAGTCTTGTGGGGGTCAGGAGGGTCCCCCAAGACTTGCCAAAAGTCCCTGGTGGTCCAGCGGGGGTCCGAGAGCGACCTCCTGCACTCGGACCGTCGGCTGCCAGTAATCATAGTAGGTCAAAGGCTATCAGTGCCATTTTGATCGAGGCAGGCCCGAAAGTCAGACGGCACTGAGGGAGAAATCCCTCGTGGGACCCCGCTGGACCACCAGGGATGTTAGTAAGTCTTGGGGAGGGATCGGGATGGTGGGGGGATTGTATTACAGTGAATTTTAATGCTTGGGGTGGTTTTTTATTTTAAAAAAAAATGTGCCCCTTCCCCCGTACAAACCCGAAAAACTAATTTTCCTCGTAGTTCGGGGAAAATCAGTTTTGGGGTTCGGGGCCCCCGACCCACGATGAATTAGGCAATTTGTGATAAACGAACCACATCTCTACTATTTATGGAGAGAGAATTTATTTTTGACAAAAAGATTAAAACTAGTATAGCATACATTAATCTTTCTATCTGTGAGTAGGATTGCATTAGGGGGAATGGTTATTTATTTTTTCAGGTAGCCCAAGTACTAGGGAATATGCAAAAGATTTTCATATAGAATATTTCAAACAAATCAGATAAAGTATTGCTTTTACTCAAAAGAGAATTCATGAAATGTTTTCCTGAAGGATGTGACCAATGCATTTAGCATAGCTGAGGTTAAAAAAGTGTTTGGTGTAATTTACGGGAAGAAAGGTTCATGAACAATTGTTACCCAGATAGATGTGGGAAAACCATCATTTATCTCAGGGAATCGGCAGGAAGAAATGCATCTACTATTTTGGATCTGCTGGTTCCTTCCTTGAATACCAGAATGGTTACTGTCAGAGACAGGATGACTGTCTGATGATCCCTTGATCTATTCCAGCACAATATTTCTTTTGTTATTTTTCTCATCTAAGTTTTAGATGGACCCCATAAGATGTGATCAATAAACCAGGATCCATACTGAGGATGCATTTATGTGCATGCTGACCTCAGATCAGAAATACTGAGTGAACTAAGAACCATTACTGGATTGCCTGTGATTGAAAAGTAAAGGCTTATTTTTTTTCTTGATAGTGAACTATGACTTCTGAATCATTTTTTCATTATAACAGAAAACAAGTCTCTTCTATGCAAGGATATTTGTTCTGTGTTTTTTTTTTTAATGAAAAATAGAAGTTGAAGTGAAGGATGTAATTTGTGGACTTGATATAAAACACAGCACTAAAAAATAAATACCAGTTAGATAACATCTTTTGGCTAGTTCACCTTCCTGCCTCTCTCCACTTACAAAGTCCCAACTGGCCATGCTTTTTCTTTGCTCATCTGAATCTCTTCTACAGGTGCTCACATCTTGCTTGATGGACTTCTGATTAAATCAGGCTCAGATTTACCAAAGTTATCAAGGCAAAATCAGAAAAAAATTCTCATCATTTAAGCTAATTTATTTCTTGCTAACTAAACAGCAATGTTGTTACCCAGATAATGCCACCATTGTGTAGAGTGGTGAGCGGAGCTAAAATGGAAATTTGAGTTGAGATAATATTGACTTCCAGAGGAAAAACATAAATTTTGAAATAAATCCAGAAAGCAAAGAATTTAAGTGTGAATTCCTGGCTCATGCTTCATCTCTTCTTTTCTTATCTTAAATCTTTTGTCTGATCCACAGTCTGTGATGGAGAAATAATTAATGGATTGAGAGTTCATAGTACAGTAGATTGATTGCAGATTATTATTATTCCAATCTTTATTATTATTGATTTAAATATAAAAGTATGGGTCATCTCTGCAGCCCGAACATTAAGAAAGCACTATCAGTATTGGAAGTCAAGCAATATAAAACTCTTAAAATATAACGTGTAAACTCATGGGAAGTGATTTGTAGGAGGAAATCAAGCATTGTATGGACTAAGTTAGACTCAAATATGAAGTGACATATTTTTTCTGAGGTAAACCATATAAAGAGAGTCCATAAGTTTGCAAACAGAAATTGTTCTTTGTGTGGTGTTTTACGTTTGATAAATGTTCAAGGTTTTCCATATTTGGAATGAGGTAAGGGATTCAGGGTTTATCTTGAGAAGTAAATAAGGGGTGAGCTTAGGGTTCTGCAGGAGAGTTGTTCTGTTATATATGTGCAGCCTTGTGTTTCTCCTGAGACAACCACACTTTGAGGTCAGTTTTCCAAAGTAACTTGTCCATGTAAATAGCTAGAAGGCCATTTGGAAATTGTCCCCTCACCCCATATGCAGGTAAAAGAATGCACGTTCTGCCACAATGGGGTAGATTTTCAAAAAGCGCGAATTGGCCTACTTTTGCTTGCGCATCAGACTCAAGCAAAAGTACGCTGGATTTTAGTAGATACGCGCGGAGCCGCGCGTATCCACTAAAATCCTGGATCGGCGCGCGCAAGGCTATCGATTTCGTATAGCCGGCGCGCGCCGAGCCGCGCAGCCTACCCCCATTCCCTCCAAGGCCGCTCCGAAATCGGAGCGGCCTCGGAGGGAACTTCCTTTTGCCCTCCCCTCACCTTCCCCTCCCTTCCCCTACCTAACCCACCCGCCCGGCCCTGTCTACACCCCCCCTTACCTTTGTCGGGGGATTTACGCCTCCCGGAGGGAGACGTAAATCCCCGCGTGCCAGCGGGCCTGCTGCGCGCCGGGCCGCGACCTGGGGGCGGGTACGGAGGGCGTGGCCACGCCCCCAGACCACCCCGGGCCGTAGCCACGCCCCCGTACCCGCCCCCAAAACGCTGCTGACACGCCCCTGAAACACCGCGACGACCGGGCCCGCCCCCTGACACGCCCCCTCCGAAAACCCCGGGACGTACGCGAGTCCCGGGGTCTGCGCGCGCCAGTAGGCCTATGTAAAATAGGCTCACCGGCGTGCAGGGCCCTGCTCGCGTAAATCCGGGCGGATTTACGCGAGCAGGGCTCTGAAAATCCGCCCCAATGTGCGTAACTTTACCTGCATGGAATGGAGATTTTCCCAGAGGCAAAGTAAATGCAGGAAATAAGCAGTGTGACTAGTATTGCGTTTCCAAAGCGAGGTGAATAGTTTTGAAGGGGCTGGGAGGGGGGGGGGGGATATGAGCAGAGAAAGCAGGTATAAGTCTCTGTGGGTGCTTTTCCATTTCCAGTTTTCAAAGGAAAGGCTTGAATGTGCCTCTCCTTTCAGAACCAATGGAATTTGCATGGCTAAAAGTACCCGGGGACTTTAGCCAACATTTTCAAAGGAATCTTATGCAATACAAGTCCATGTTGAAAATTTGGGGTGTGAGCAGAAACTCTGCCAGACTTATGCTCGCACCTCCTCCAGAGCAGGTGCAAATGGTTGCGGGTGTACGTTTATGTGAGCTTCTGAAAATCAAATATATGCATGTAAATAATTTCCCTGCCTCCTCTGCTCCTCAGTGATCATAAAGGTAAGAACTTAAACGAGTTCTGCTCCTCCTTCCTAAGTGCATTGAATTGTTAATAAAGAGGAGAAATTTAAAAAAAAGTCTTTCACCCAGGCACATCCAACATCTTAATGATTAAAAGTCTGAGAAACGTCATTGGTTAATCTCGCTAAACGGTGTATCGGGGTTCCACGAAGTGTGTATACATTTAGCAGAGTTAAGCTGGGGCATCCCTGGGAGGTGTAATTTGGACACAGTTAGATGACAGATTTTGCACAGGTGCACTCGTTTATTGGCAGGCACCCAGGGAAGTGGCAATTTTACAACATGCACTTGTGTAAGCACATATGTAATAAATAGCCTTATGTGCTATTCTACCACATAAGTGAGGAGATTTTAATAGCAGTTTTCCCAATTCATTCCAAGTTTGCCCAGGTAAGGGATAGGACTTCCCAGCCTCCCTAGTTTAATAGCCTCCCTTCTCCCCTGTTAGCCTTGACCTTTAAAATCCTGCTGATGTACCTAGAATGTTTTGTTTTACAACTTACACGTCATCCATAGTAGAAGTAGTGTTAGGCATCGGAGGACCTAGACACAGGCCTGAGTGCGTAAGTATTTACGTGCACGTCGCCAGGCCCTGACACGCCCATGCCCAGACCACACTCAAACCCCACCTCTTTTTCAAACCTTTCAGTTGTGTGCATAGAGGCAAGTACGTGCTTTTAAAATCTGCTCGGCACGCTCCAGCTCACCTTGTACACATCTCCCTTAACTGATGCGTGTGCCAGGCTATCAAAATTCACCTATTTGGAAATAGCGCATACATATATTGTGTTTTCCAATGCAAGCTTGTTTTTCCCAGCAAAAATTGAGCTTCCAAAATAAGGAGGTGCAAAGTTTATGAGCCCTTTGTACCCAGGAGTGATTTCCAAACAGAAAGTACCTGCTGTCTTTCCCCTTGAAAAATTCTACAAAGTCCACAGGTTCACAGGAGCTGCAGAGTTTTGCACCTGCAGCCAAATTGCTTCCACAACTCCATCATCTTCTGCACTTATACAGACTTTCCCAGTTTTCTTCTGCTTTCCTTTCGCTTTCTCTCCATTCTGATTTACTGTTTTTTAATTCCTTCCCTTTCTATCAGTCATTCTTCTGTCATAATCACGATCTCAGTCTCGTGACCCAATGTTTCAGATTTTCCAATATATCTAAAATGTATTTTTACAAGGGAACATTTAAAGGTGAATTTTAAAAGCTGATGTGTGCCAGAACTGAGAGATACAAAAACATGTAGGGCTGGCACACGCTGCGTTGATTTTAAAAGCCGCCCAAGTATGCGCACATCTCCTGCTGCACGAACAAAAACATTTTCCTAAAAAAAGGGGTGGAGCATGGGCATGGAGTGGGCGGGGCATCGGCATTCCTGGATTATGAAACCAGCACATGAATACTTACAAACACTGACGCCTGCCGGGGGTCCCTTGTGCATAATTGTACTTCTCCTATGGATGATGTTTAAATCATAAAACAAAACAAATAAACAGATCAGTGGGGTTTTAGAGGTCGGGGCTAACAAGGGAAGAAGGGAGGCCATTTAACTACGGGGGTCAGGAAGTCCTAACCCTTGCCTGGGTGAATTGGGAATGAACGGATGAAACTGGCAATGGCGTGGAAGAGAGCACCTTTTAAAATCTCCCCACTTACACATTGGAAGCAGGATTTGCATGTACATGTGCTTGCCCACTATAAATTGCATGCACATATGCGTGCGTTCAGCCTATTTTATAATATGCATGCACATAGCTATGTTGAATAAGTTGGAAATCGCGATTGTTGATCCTAAATAAAAATTTAAAACCCCTCACCCTCCTTAATCCCCCCCCCCCAAGACTTACCAAAACTCCCTGGTGGTCCAGCAGGGAGTCAGGACGCCATTTCTGAACTCCTTTGCGAGGAGCACGTGACGTCGGCGTCACGTGATTCCCCGCGCGATCGCTCCGGGGGACCCTCGTTGCACCCAAAAGGAACTTTTGGCCAGCTTGGGGGGGCCAACTTATGGAATTCTCCATATGTCCATATTGACCGCAAATGGGACCCCCTTTCGACTTATGGACTTATGAACATAAACTTTTGCTCTGCACATCCCTAGAAACCATCTCCTTCTTGCTCTTATAGAAGTCCATTCACCCTGTGGTACTCGAGCTACCCTGGTTGCAAGACCACACACTGCAGTTTGATTGGAATACCATGGAGCTTTCAGAATAGGGCCAGGATTGTCATAATCATTGCCTCAAGAGAGTAACACCACTACCCTGCCTGTCAACAGTTCCCTCACTACCGGACCTACCTTCGTTATATGCATCTTATCATGATGCAAGCAGCAGATGAAGTGCCTCCCACGAAACTTTGATTGTGCAATAAACCTTAAGCCCGGGTCTGAGCCTCCCAAGGGACCAAGACTGAGGCCATGTCAACCTATATCAAGGAGAACTTACAAAACTGATTTATAAGACCCTCTAAGTCTCCAGCTGGTGCCGGATTATTTTTCTTCAGAAAAAAAGATGGCTTACTTCGCTTGTGTATCGATTACAGAGGACTCAATGAGATAACGATTAAAGACCGTTATCCTCTACCTCTAATATCTGAACTGATCAACTCCAGGGGGCTAAAATATTCACCAAATTGGATTTAAAGGGGGCCTAGAACTTGGTCTGAATTTGTCACGGGGATGAATGGAAAACAGCCTTTAACACCCATGACGGACACTTTGAATACCTAGTCATGCCCTTCGGGTTATGCAATCCCCCTGCAGTATTTCAGAATATGATGAACGATATTCTATGAGACCTTCTGTATCAATGCATGGTGGTATATTTGGATGGCATCCTGATTTTCTCACAGGATCTTCAGACACATCAGACCAACATTAAAAGAGTGCTTCAGAGACTACGGGACAACCATCTTTATGGAAAACTAGAAAAGTGCGCTTTCTACCAGGAGTCTGTGCTTTTCCTGGGATATATTGCCTCTAAAAATGGTTTCCAGATGGACTCCCAAAAGCTGAAGGGCATTCAAGATTGGCCACAATGCACAGGATTAAAAGCCCTATGCCGTTTTCTCAGCTTCACCAATTACTACCGTACTTTTATCAAGCACTACTCCACCTTAACGGCACCACTTACTGCCATGACCAGAAAAGAGGCTGATCCTTCTCGCTGGTCTCCTGAGGCTGTCACAGCTTTTCAGACACTTAAAGAAACATTTTAAACTAAGCCTTGCCTCCGCCATCCTAAACCATAGCTTCCCTTCATTGTCAAGGTTGACGCCAAGGGAGCAGTATTAAGTCAACATAGCGATGCTCAAGTCCTCCATCCCTGTTCCTTTTTCTCACTGCGATTCTCTCCTGCCAAGAGCTACCACGGTATTGGAGATAAGGAGTTGTTAGCTATAAAATTGGCCTTTGAAGAATGGTGTCCATGGCTGGAAGGCGCACAGCACCAGATAACGGTGTACACCGATCATAAAAATGTTGAATATTTACGACATGCCCAACGCCTCAACCACTGACAAGCAAGATGATCATTGTTTTTCAGTGGTTTTGATTTCTTGATTAAATATCGTCATGCTGAGAAGAATGTTAGGGCTGATGCCCTCTCATGCTCATTTTCTCCAGTGCATATTCCAGTTGAACCACTCACGCTGTCCCTGCCGGGAAGATGGTGGTACCGTTGGAGATGAGAAAGAGATTACTAAAATGGGCCCATGACTTCCGCCTAGCAGGCCATCCTGGGCAAGCCTGTACCTTAGGCATGCTTCAATGGTGTTACTGGTGGCCTTCTATCAAGACCACCTGCACAAGACAAAAGTCTATTGCCGGATGTCCCTGAGGTCTCCTTCAACCGCTGCCTGTGCCAGAAGAACTCTGGACCCATATTGCAACTGACTTCATGGTGGATTTACCTCCTTCAAATCAGGGAATAACACGATATGGGTAACCGTAGACAGGTTCTCGAAGATGGCACATTTTGTGGCTCTGCCGGGTCTTCCGTCCGCCGCTGTGTTGGCCAAACTATTTCTTAAGCACATCTTCCATCTCCACGGTATGCCCAGACACATCCTATCAGACAGAGGTGTCCAATTCACCACAAATTTCTGGAGAGCTCTGTGTTGAAAGTTCAACATCACACTGGATCTAACATCAGCCTACCACCCTCAGTCTGACGGAATGGATGAACAGGACACTCAAGCAGTTTCTATGTTCTTATGTAAACTCAAGACAGAGTGATTGGGATGATCTTCTCCCTTGGGCTGAATTTGCTATAAATTCTCACCACTACAGGGGCTACGCCATTCCAAGTGGTATATGGTTGCCAACCACTGCCTCCGCTACCATTACCACTGTCCATGACTTCTCCAGCAGCTCAAGTTACCGCTGCTGAATTGCAACAACTATGGAGACAGGCCAAAGACCTACTCATCAAGGTGGGTCAAAGGGCCAAAAGAACATATGATGCTCACCACAAGAAGGCTCCCCAGTTTCAACCGGGGGACAAGGTTTGGCTCAGTACGAAGCTTTTCCACTTAAAGCTGCCCTCTGCACGTTTTGTACCACGATACGTCGGACCCTTTGCCGTCCTCCGATGTCTGGGAAACTTGACTTACAGTCTAGAGCTACCACCTTCCATGAAAATCCATAATGCCTTCCATGTGGCTTTATTAAAACTGCTCATCTTTTCAAAGTTCTCCAACAAAACCCCAGAGCCTGCTCCGCTTGACACCGAAGAGGACATCACTTACACATGGACGATATCTTGGATGTACGCAAGAGAGGTAAAAAATGGGAGTATCTTATCTCATGGAAAGGGTACGGATCAAAGGATCACTCCTGAGAGCTCTTGGTCAACATTTTGGGCAAGGATATGATCCGGCGCTTCCACATGGCTAATCCTCGTAAGCCTAAACCTAATGGGAGGGGTCCTTGGAAGGGGTGTTCTATGGTGCCCGTCGGTCGCAGGCGGCTGCGCCCTCTGTTGCTCATCTGTCTTTTGGCTAAGGTAACTCTCATTGAGCAGATAGCTGCCTCTCCATGACGACCTCGCTGGCATCATCGATCCAACATGGGCGATTGCATTCGCCATCTTTCCCAGGGAATCACCTAGGATGTGCGCGCTCACACACAGCCTCCTTTTTTAAGTGCACTAGGCGGGAACCTCAGAGGCAGCCCCACCGCATGACATCACTAAACTTGGACATTTAAACCCACTTCACAAACACTGCTACAAGTTAGCAAGGAATCCTCCATGCTGATCTCTCTTTGCTACCAGACGTCTTTGGTCTGTGTGACTTTGCTTTGGAACGATTTAGGTATCCGCTCCTCGGGGGCCTTTTTTCACTCCTCTATGCCCTTTGAGGTAATTCACTGCCTACAAGGAGATCTAAGGTACCCACTTCACAGGGGCCTTGCCTCGTCCTGAGCCATCGCTCCTCGGGGGTTCTATCTTCCAACTTCTATCAGCTTTGGAGTAAGTACAACTGCCAGTACTCTGTCTCTGCCTTATCTCACCATTCTACCATAGATCCTCAGCCTACCCTGCATCGCGGAACGCTACCGGATCTACTCCTGCAGCACTATCATCTCTGCCAGGGTTCTTGGCTTACCCCGCCTCGTGGACCACTAATGGACCCATCTTCATCTCAGGACCTGATTCTCGGCCTACCCCACATTACGGACCATTACCGTATCTACTCCTGAGGCAACTACTCCACCTGTGCCAGAGTCTCTGGCCTACCCAGCTTCGCGGACCACTACTGGACCCATTTCCTTTTCAACTCTCTGGAGAGACCAGAATCTGACATCTGCATTCTCTTCACTGTGTATTGCTTTACAGAAATGTTTTTCCTAGCTGGTGTCTACACCCGTTCCTCGGACCTTCAACAACATTTGCTGTATAATAAAGACTACTGTTCCTTGTGTTCATCACTACCAAGAGAAGCCAAGCACTGAGAGTCCCTTCAGGGCTTCACCTTGTGGGAGGTGTAATCTTTCACAGTGACCAAGGGCCCATGTTCTCATGTCAAAAACACAACTGATCTTATTTTCATTCAAAAAAACTAGCAACTGCATGAGACAAGAATTTGCAGTTGCTTGATGCAGGAGTGATACTCACTTCCTCTCAGTGTTCATATCAGTCCAGACCTCTCTGCCCAGTACACGTGTGAGTCTCGGGTTCTAACCTGAGAACTCTCATAAACACCTTAGCATAACATCCTACATTGGTTTTAAAGCAGTTCTCAGAAGCATTTTTAAGCGTGTGTAATAAACCTTTCCCCATCTGCTTCCTTAACCTTAACCCTCTCTGATTCAGGCCATCACCCAGACAGACTCAAAAAGAACTCCTCTTCCAAGTTTCCTGTTATCACTTAAATTTTAACCCCTGCTCTCTTCCAAAGATGATGTTGCCATATTTTCATGTACCCCTGCTTGTGTATGTGTTTTTGATATGTCCCGGTGAGAGGAGTGAGGATCTCTAGAGGGATGTTGGATTGCCTCTAATTAGAGGGAGGAACACAAGTGACTCCTGGAAGTTCCCTGAAATCAACGGATAAAGTAAAGAACTGCATAAATTGATGCAGTGATGAAAATATTCTTTTTGCTTCTAGTCCCAGACTATGGTGCCTTTTCTGTAAATTGGCAGAAAAGGTTCTTGTTCTTTGTGAAAGATCCCTAGGATATGTAAAGTTGTGGATGCTTCCAGTCTGATGATCTAGCAGTGGTGTACATCTGAGATCATGGAACAGATCCAAGATTGTTGCATGGATATCAAGTTAAATCTCCTATTGAACTGATTTTATGGGTGGTGGAGTGTTATGTTTTGGTACGGATGTGAACCCTGGGCTAAGATGAGAGGTGTCTCTGCCCACAGGGAGGAGCCCTGTGGGGTTTCACATCTGTATGCATGGCCTCAGCAGCGTAGGACACAGCTGTAAGTAGGCTTTATTAGGCAGGAAGGAAAGCAGAGCCCACGGAGCGGAATGTAAAAGTAGAGTTCTGAGCAGTGGGGTAAACCCTGTAGTGAAGTTCTGGTAGTGGCCCGCAGAGCAGGGTACACCAGGACGTTTCTCCCGAATGGTAGATTTACCTCAGAGATGCAGATAAGGTAGTGGTCCGCAGAGTGGGGTACGCTGAGGAGTCTGTATAGGTGATGATGATGACTGAGGTGCAGGAGCCCAGAAGGAAACTGTAGATGGTGAGTCAGTACCCTGATAGGATATCCTGGAATAAAGTCCCTGAAGAGAGAACGTTAGTGGCCACAGGCATGGGGTACGCCTTAGAGAAGCTTCAGTAAGGCTGGTGTAGTAGAGTTAATAGAATAATACTCACAAAGGAAGTTCTAGGTAGAGTCCCAAGGAGTGAGTCAGGTAGATTTTCCAGGCAGGAAGGCCCTCTGAGGAGCGTATAGTCAGGACGCAGAGAGGCCCGCGAGGAGTGGGTACATAGAGCGTCCAAAACCCAGAGGAAGTCAGGAACAAGTAGTCCAAATGAAGAGTGGAATTCAGCAATGAAGAAACTCTTTGCTAACTCGTAGGAGTAGAGGGTCAGACTTTATTAGGCAGGAAGGAAAACAGAGCCCACAGAGCGGGAATGTAAAAGTACATTTCTGAGCAGTGGGGTAAACTAGGGATGTGCAGAGGGATGCCATATGTTGCATTCGGGGGGCAGATACGTTGCATTTGGCAAGGGCCCCCCCCCGATACGTTCTATACATCAATTCCTATTCGTTTCCCCACTAAAATTAAATTAACTACAACCGCCCACCCTCCTGACCACCCCCCCAAGACTTACCAAAACTCCCTGGTGGTCCAGCGGGGGGTCCGGAAGCCATCCCCTGCACTCAAACCCTTGGCTGCCGGTTTCAAAATGGCGCCGATAGACTTTGACCTACTATGTCACAAGGACTACCGGTGCCATTGGTCAGCCCCTGTCACATGGCCATCGGCACCATCTTGTGCTCCTACCATGTGACAGGGGCTGACCAATGGCACCAGTAGCCCCTGTGACATAGTAAGGGCAAAGGCTATTGGCGCCTTTTTGATTACTGGCAGCCGACGGCCCGAGTGCAGGAGATTGCTCCCGGACCCCCCACTGGACCACCAAGGAGTTTTGGTAAGTCTTGGGGAGGGGGGGGGGTCAGGAGGGTGGGGGGTTTGTTTAAACTGGCTCCTAGGTGGCCGAATAATTCGGCGAACATTTGTTGTATTCGCTTCCCCACGAATACAATGAATAAGGCCCTATACGTTAAGGATTCCCAATTCATAGGGAACAAATGCATACCCCTAGGGTAAACCCAGTAGTGAAGATCCAGTAGTGGCCCACAGAGGAAGTTCCTCCAGAATGGTAAGAACATAAGAACATAAGAAAATGCCATACTGGGTTAGACCAAGGGTCCATCAAGCCCAGCATCCTGTTTCCAACAGTGGCCAATCCAGGACATAAGAACCTAGCAAGTACCCAAAAACAAAGTCTATTCTATGTAACCATTGCTAATGGCAGTGGCTATTCTCTAAGTGAACTTAATATTTATTTATTTATTTATTTATTTATTTATTTATTTATTTAAAACTTTTTTTATACCGACCTTCATAGTAATAACCATATCGGATCGGTTTACATCGAACAAGGGTATAACTGAAACGACAACTATAATAATTAAACAATTGAGAAGAAAGGCAAAGTTACATTCAACAAGGAGTAAGAACTTGGAAGCTTAAGCAGCTGGAAAAAAGTTAAGGCAGGTAGTGATTATAAGATAATACAATAGAGAATACGGGTTAAAGCATAATGTGCTTTAATCTGAAAGTGCCAGAGTCCATCATTCAGGATGAGAGGAGACCATCGTCCAGGTAAGAATAATGGCAACTAGTGATTGTCTGGGGGATCAGAGAAGGCCTGGTGAAAGAGCCACGTCTTGAGTTTTTTTTTGGAATGTTAAGAGGCAGGGTTCCAGTCTGAGGTCTGGGGGGATGTTATTCCAGATAGATGGGCCTGCTATTGAAAACGCTCTATCTTTGGTTGAGAAGAGGCGTGTGGCTTTTGTTGGGGGAAATTACAGAGTTCCTTTGTGAATTTCTCTGATTGGTCTGTTGGAGGAGTGTAGTTTGAAGGGGATTTCAAGGTCGAGTTGAAGTTGATGGTGGATGGATTTGTGAATTACGGTGATTGATTTGTATAAGATTCTGAAATTCACTGGTAACCAATGTAGATTTCTGAGAATGGGTGAGATGTGTTCTCCACGGCTGGTGTTGGTCAACAATCTCACTGCGGCATTTTGTATAATCTGCAGTGGTTTGGTGGTATATTTGGGTAGGCCTAGGAAGAGGGCACTGCAGTAGTCTATTAGCAGGTAATGGACTCCTCCAAGAACTTATCCAATCTTTTTTTAAACACAGCTATATTAACTGCACTAACCACATCCTCTGGCAACAAATTCCAGAGTTTAATTGTGCGTTGAGTAAAAAAGAACTTTCTCCGATTAGTTTTAAATGTGCCCCATGCTAACTTCATGGAGTGCCCCCTAGTCTTTCTACTATCCGAAAGAGTAAATAACCGAT